>NW_028113847.1:0-67500 GCF_964289735.1 Phaethon aethereus | reverse complement strand
GCGCTCCCGTCTCCCACAAAACGGGGAGGCGCGCGCGCGGGCCCGCGCGCCTGCTCCATGCGGCATCGGCCGGCCGGGGCTGTGCCGCCCCCCGAGGCCGCCCCACCCGCGGGATCGCCAGGCGATCAAGCGGGAGGAGGAGCAAGGCACTCGCTCCCCTGCCGCGGGAGCGCCAGACGTGCTAGAGGAGACAGCGACCCGCCAAGGCAGGCGCGGCCCAGCGACCGAGGCCCCCCTGCCGGGGCAGCTCGCTCCACAGCAAGGCAGGGTTGCGGCACCAACAGCCAACGCGGCAGCAGCAGAGGGGGACGCCCCCACCGGGACGCCCCTCCCCACCGCCAGCCTCGGGGGCCCTACCCTCAAAACGGAAAGCTCACCAGGGCTTGCGCCCTTTCTTTGCTTTCCTCGGCTCAGCCGCCCCCACCGCCCAGCACTGCTCGCAGCCAGCACCCACGGGAACCCGGGCCGAGGCCGGCACCGGCACCTGGCATGGAATAGAACACCTGAGGGCTCACAGGGACATTCAGCCGCCACACAGCCCGGTTCAGTAAAGAAGCCAGAGGACCCCCCGCCGAGCCGGGGACGAATGGACAAAGGTGGGGGGCAGGGGGAGGGGAAGAGACGTGGCGAGGCACGCACCACCCCACCACCACAGCCACCGCCACCATCACGGCCCCCTTCGCTCAGCGGCGGGGGGCGGGGAGGACAACACCTCACATGCCACGGGACGCAAACTGGAGAGGAGACCACCCTGCCTGAACACCGGACCCCCACCCCATGGCTCCCCCTGTTATGGGGAAAGCATGGAAGACCCAGCCCACCGGGGGCCCTCTCCAACGCGACCCGAAATACCCCAGTGGTCAGGAAGGGGGAGACAAAAAAGGAAGCCACCACCCTCTTGGCCACAGTCCTGGGACCGGTGACAGCCCCGCAGCACCCACCCTCCACCCCCGGGATTGGCAAGCAGGGCAGGCCACGCAGCCGGCAGACACGGGGCCCTGTGCAAAAATGAGCAAGGGAGAGCAACGATGGCTGCAAAGGCATGCAATGCTGGCCTGAACGCTGCCACAGTTGGCCTGCCCTTGGGCCTCACCTCCAACACGACCACAGGGCGCTTCAGCAGGCTGAAACCGCCAGCATGAGCGCCACGATGGCCGCCGGGCGACTCCCGCGTCGCTGGCCAAACCACGGGGCCGTGCAGGCAAACCCTCCCGCCACCCCTCACGCCACCCACTGCCCTCCCCCCGGAGTACGGAATGGCACGGCCCCGACCCCGGCAAGCTCCAAGAGCAGCGTGTCGCGCCCGCGGCGGAGGCGCGACAGCGTCACCAGCTTTTGCCACGACGTAACCGGAGGCAGAGGAAAGCAGCGACCCCTTCGGCAGCTCTGAGGAGGCGGCGGGGGAGAGAGATCTACCCGACAGCCCCGGAAATCCGGCCAAGTCCCGCCGGAGCCGGGTAGACCTGCCGGCCCTTTGCGCCGGGCGCTCCAGCATGCGGCACCCCGCGCTCCCCGGGTCCGTGGATGAGGTGGCGGGCCAGGGGGTCGTGCCGGGGGCCCGTTTGGGGCCGTGCGCGCGCCTGCGAGGCCCGACCCGGGAGACGCGGCGGCGGGGTGGCGGGAGCGTCCGGCTGAACGGACGACGCCCCGGGCTTGTCTGCGCCGGCAGGCAGGCGTTAGCTCACTTCTACCGGTGGCAGCGGGCAGGGCTGCCCGGTCTACGCCGGGTGCAGGCAGGGCTGCCCGGTCTACTGCCGGAACCGGGCCCTGCCCGCACCCGGGCTCGGCCCCGGCCGCCCTTCGCCCGGTTCCGGCCCTCTGCCCGGCCCCGCGCGCCCCCTGCCCCGTTCCGAGGGAGACCCAGGGCCGACCTCCGCCCGGTTCCGGCGCCCGGCCTGGCCGCCCTCCGCCCGGTCCCGAACCGGATCCGCTTCCGGTTCCGGTTCGGGTTTGGGTTCCGGTTCCGGTTCGGGTTCCGGTTCCGATCCCGGCGCCGGTCCCGGCCCCGGCCCCGCGCGGCCCCGGGAGGCCGCAGCCGGCCGCCCTCCGCCCGGTCCCGAACCGGATCCGCTTCCGGTTCCGGTTCGGGTTCGGGTTCCGGTTCCGGTTCGGGTTCCGGTTCGGGTTCCGGTTCGGGTTCCGGTTCGGGTTCCGGTTCGGGTTCGGGTTCCGGTTCCGGTTCGGGTTCCGGTTCCGATCCCGGCGCCGTCGCCGGTCCCGGCCCCGGCCCCGCGCGGCCCCGGGAGGCCGCAGCCGACCGCACTCCGCCCTGTCCCGAACCGGATCCGGTTCCGGTTCGGGTTCGGGTTCCGGTTCGGGTTCGGGTTCCGGTTCCGGTTCGGGTTCCGGTTCGGGTTCCGGTTCGGGTTCCGGTTCGGGTTCCGGTTCCGGTTCGGGTTCGGGTTCCGGTTCCGGTTCGGGTTCCGGTTCCGATCCCGGCGCCGTCGCCGGTCCCGGCCCCGGCCCCGCGCGGCCCCGGGAGGCCGCAGCCGGCCGCCCTCCGCCCTGTCCCGAACCGGATCCGGTTCCGGTTCCGGTTCGGGTTCGGGTTCCGGTTCGGGTTCCGGTTCGGGTTCGGGTTCCGGTTCCGGTTCGGGTTCCGGTTCCGATCCCGGCGCCGGCGCCGGTCGTGGCCCCGGCCCCGCGCGGCCCCGGGAGGCCCCAGCCGGCCGCCCTTCGCCCGGTTCCGAGCGAGACCACGGCCACTGGGCCCGCTTCCGGCCGTTTGCCCGGGTGCGGGCAGGGCTGCCAGGTCTACCGACGGAACCGGGCCCGCCTGCCGGAGCCTAGTGCCGGAAGCGGGCGAAGGGCGGCCGGCTGCGGCCTCCCGGCGCCGGATCCGGAACCGGGCGGAGGGCGGCCGGGCCGGGCGCCGGAACCGGGCAGAGGGCGGCCGTGTTCTCCCTCGGAACCTTGGACAGTAATCAGAGTCTGTTGTCCATTTTCCCGAACTTGTTTCAACAACCGCTTCAGGTGTTCATGTCGTAGTAGTTTTCTCACCAGGGTAAGATTCATTAGCAGATCCCGAAATAGAATATAATTTGATTGTACTAGTTGGTAAGATGTAACAGGATCTGAATAGATAAAGTCACATCCTACCATTTTAGTAAAGTTACAAACACAACTATTTGAGCGATTGTTAGTATCCACAGTAACATTATCTACAAACACAAAATCACAAGGGGTTCTCATACAAGCACACCCTTTTCCGATCTATACAAGCACAGTTTCAAGGGTTTCATTGGGATGTATTTCAAAATGACAAATGTTTTGTTCAGTGTCAAGACAAATGTCTTGGCCTTGGATGATACTACTTTCACAAATGAATCCCTGTTGTTCCCATACCACACATGCAGCAACATCAATAGTTTGCCGTCTTTTCATTCCGTTGGGCCCATACTCTATGCTCTAGAGGATAGAGTATAGCTCCGTTGTGATTTAATCCTAACAACGCGATGATTGGGTATATGGTATATACCGAAGTGTTGCGTATCGTTAAGACAAAAGCAGTGGCTTTGCCATCGGTAGGGTTGTAGGTAAAATTGACCAAATACCACCATGACTGGAATCTTCTCTCAAACGTAGTTGCATTATAATTGCTGCCGCCACAGATTGCGTCCATAGTTGAGCTTGGATACAACTAAGAGCTAGAGAAATATTATTTTGGGCTGCACCAAGTGCATCCGCAATCAATCGGTGGTCCCTTCCATCAATTCTTTCCCACTGAGGTAATATGCCAGATAAAAGCCATTGATTAGTTCCCAGTGCTACTAGAGAAGACTGCAATGGGTGTCCTAATTTGCTTAAATCACTTGTTGTTGTGCTCAGTTTATTTATGAGTATTTCAGCATCTATACTGTTTAAGACTCCCAGTCCTGTCCCTATAATACCGGTTGCATCTCTCCTTGTCCGTCTTGAAGAGACGAGGGTTCGCCCATGTAACCAGGCTAACCATCCTGCGTGGGATATATTTAGGAATGGTGAACAGGTTGGTTTAATTGTAGAGATGTTAATTTGCATCAACATCTCCGCTTGTTTGAGGGAGTATGACGGATTAAACAGCACTTGTTGCCAGCCTGTTGTTGCGTTAAGAGGCAGAGCAATTTGGCAGAAACTAAACCCCCTTGCTTTCCAGTCGATCCTCAGATATCAGAGGGACTGGGGGCGGCTGAGCTTAGGTTCTGAGTGATGCCCAAAGTCAGCGTTAGTAGTCCGGTCGCGCCCAACACCTTTGTTGGACTATCACGGGTCCGGATGCACTACTAACATCACACTACGTGCTCAGCCGGACACCTCCTGAACTAATACGGCCGCACTCAGAGGTACGGTCGCGTTCAGGGACCACACACGGCCGAGTCAATCAATAGTGCGATTTATTGAACACACGGCTGAGTCAATCAATAGTGCGATTTATTGAAGCAACAGATATACAGGTTCTTTGGATTGCCGGTGATAAATTCACTACCTATAAAGCACGTGCAAATGCTAAAACTACGAGGGACACTACTTGGCTATAAACGCGTTAAAAGATGTAAAGTGACTCTATATAGAGATTTCTAAGTTTCCCGGGAAGGCACTTGGTATGACCAAGGGTTCGAATCTTACCCAACGGCGTCCCGATGGGGGGGAAGAGAGGCTCAGCCCGTCGACTGATCCCAGAAGTTAGAGTGGTACATGACGATGGTATCTTCCCTAACATCCAGCTCTTAAAACATTATTTTATAGTGTTTTACTTCGCAGGTGGAGCTTGAGTGACTCTAGTCATACATACCTTTATCAGGATTGGTGCAGAATTCTCTCGCTTCGCGTTTAAAGGTACAGACTAGGAAAAATTCAGTGCGCACACTCATTGAGGAGGGGTCGCACCTTGGGGGGGTGGTAGCTTTTGAGAGGGGTGTGCGTTTTAGTATTATAATGATATTATAATTAGCAAAGTTCACTCTAAGTACAGCACTTCATCAAAGTTGACAGGTCCTCGGCCCAGGACATTGTAAGCACAGCTTATCAATGTACATCCTGTGCATCCCTAAACTCCCCAGTTCACAGAGCGTAGCCACGAGGTCTCCACTCCGCTCCAGCCTCCATGTAATCTCTCCCAGAGTCAGCACACCAGGCGCCCCTGATGTTGCCAACATCCAAGGCCGTTCAGGGAGTCTCCATGGCACAGACCCGTTGTACGAGTGCTATGTTCCACCTGGTTTCAAGGCTGTTCTTAGAGGGTAAATTTCCAAAGTACCCCTCAGCGATTACTCCACACCTGTATATTTGATTATGTAAGGGCCTGTGTTGAAGATGAAGGGAGTTACACCAATGGGAGGCCGAGTGGGTACATTTTTAGATGTTCGCGGGGGTAAAGGTCTCTTATCCTTTGATGTTGCTGTATCAATCATAAATTCAAATATTAATTCCGTGCCTTCGGAACCCCAAAGGCAGTATACAATTACGGGTTTGGTCAGAGTAAAATTGTACCAACAATCCGAATTTGGTTCGGTTATTTTGTAACACTCGGTGTCGTAGTTCTTTGGTCTGGTAGAGTCGGTATGATATGCTTTAATTTCGGTTGGCCTATGGTAATTAGGTCCGTTAGTTACTCGGCGGCTGATTTGTATTGCCTGTCCTGAAATGGCTTGAAGTTCAGCCATCCGAAGAGGGTCATTCCAACTCCATTCATCCTTCGAAAACACTTCATCTCCATGTATGACTAGAGTAGAGAGATTTAAGTTCCTTTTGTTTTGTAGTGTTCCAACGCTCCCACTGTATCGTGGCAATGAATGGTCCCAAGGGTCATTACGAGATGTCATGGTGACAACGGGTATGTTCCTAGCTCCATATTTCAGGGTGTCAAATGGGGTGTATGGAGTTAGGCCTGGTGGTGTATCTGGGCTAGGTTCAATTATGTCTATTTTGAACCGAAAAAACAACAACCCTGTACAACGTTGTTGTGACGGCCCTAAACCTGTGTGGTGTTGTTGCCACGTACAAGTCACAATAGTGGGTTCCACCAGGGTAAAGTTATACCAACAATCCCATTTGTCAGCAACGCAAGACTTTGTGGCTACTGGGTTTCCGTATATTGCCATTAATGTGGCTTTCTCATGGGTTGATCCGTTAATCATCCTACACCCTATCTGGATTCCTTCTCCTGCTTTTCCCTTCAGGAGTGGAAGCCATCCGTTATCCCAGCTCCACTCACGTCTTGAAAACACCTTGGCGCCATGCATGACTGCAGTAGCTAAAGTTAAATTTTCTGGAATGATCTGTGTTCTCACCATTTCATTATACTTGGCATATGTTTGGGACAATGGTTATCTCGAATTACAAGTTAAAAGAAATTGTATTACAATTAAGGTAAAATGCCACATCACTAATTTCATCCATTGGATTGTGGTTTCACGTTGTCCATTCGGGATTCCTGTGTGTGAACACACAAGAAAAAAGGAAATATGCTCGGTCTTACTTAACCGGCAGGGTTAAAATGAGGGTGAAATTCACTGGGTGCTGATCCGGTGTGCTTTTCCTGAACGATCTTTGGCTTCCCAGGTGTAGGAATTTTTAGGGGTGGTCAGTACCATTGGTACCGGTCCAATTTAAATGGTATCTTTTTCCAATTCTGTTACCACCCCGTCAGTTCTCGCCAGCGCTGCTGCTGGCAGCGGGTACTGCCGAACATTGGTGCCTGCAGAACTCCACACAGTCCCGCCCGGGAGTTTCCTCATCTGCTCACGCAGCATGTTAAATCTTAGAATGGCAGCGTGTGCAGCACCCACCGGTACCTCCACCCTCGTTAACCTCTGGTCCCCTGGCAACCAGAGGGAAATCTCGGCAGCGGGGCATTCCTTTACCGCACCTTTCTATTCCTGTAAATTTAACCCTGTGTCGACTGACTCTGATATTTAGGGTTTGAGCAGGTTTTTTTTTAACAGGTTCAGAATTTTTAACCGAGAGCCATTGAACTGCTAATACCTGCCGGGCAGGGTGGCTCACTGCCCTCCCCGGGGATAGAAGTTGGGGGTTTTTTTGTTGTTTTTGTTGTTGTTGTTGTTGTTTGTTTGTTTTGTTTTGTTTTGTTTTGTTTTGTTTTTGTTTAGTTTAGTTTTGTTTTTTCCCCCCCCTCTGGACTTCTGCCGTATCAGTTGGATTACATTCTGGTGCAGAAGGTACACTTTCCTTGTGGGTTGGGGGTGGTTGAGCTGTAGGATTTTCCACAGCTAATTCATTCTTTTTGTTTAGAGATTGGATTAATGTACGGAGATCCTCTGTAGAGGTACCGCACAGAAATATGGGGGTACTTCCACATCCAGGACTTTACGCCTACACTTCCAATCTGATTTATATTTGGGGGTGCGTACTTGGCAAACTCGCTGGACATAGAGTCTGTGAGTTTTCCACCGGACAATCCGATCCAACCTGTTATAAATGATTTAGTCCCAAACAGGATTCCAATTCAAATTTACAATTTATTAAGCGAATAGAGGCAAGCAAACAGCGCTGGGTGCGCCGGGAGTCTCTGCTCCACCAAGACGCACGCGGTTCAGTTCCTGTTCCTGGTTTATATCCTCTCCGTTAATACATATTCATGAATAGGCGTGTCTTCTTCGGCGCATGCCCTCTTTTCCTGCTAGAGTCTTCTCGAATCTTCCTCGGCGTGCCCCCAGGATGACCCCAAACCTTATGCATGCACTTCCTTTACACAATACTATGCGGTCAGTGGTCAAACTGGTTTGAGCTGATATACCAGCCAAGTAGTTTAACCTTCTCCTGTAAAACACCCCTTTTTATGGTGCAGGAGAGATCCATAAAAGTCCAGAAGATTGCACTTCATCACACGAATCAGATGAACATATTTCACACCTCTAAGTATGGATCTGCATGTGGCCCACAATCTAGTAATGTTTCTTGCATATGGACCACCCCTGATCATAAAAGACGTTTTAAACAATGGGTGAAGAGACCCCATTATACCATGTCATTGGAACCAGACAGGCTATGGAATTGTATAAACAAGATAAATTGTTACAATATGGATGATTATCTATGGATACCGTTTGCCTCAGACCTCCATCACGCCTTAAGAAGTATATGCCTGTGCCACAATTACAGTGCTCCAATCCCTAGCTTACAGACAGCATGTCAGATAGAATCCTCTAAACACACGGCTAGTAAATGTAGGATTCCTTCCCAACATTATAAAAAACGGATGCAAGACTCATGAGCCAGTAGTAAAGAGCACAAGTACCACTCTAATGTATCCTGCACTGCTTGAGACCGTATGGGTATGTTCTAATGAAGAGATATCAGATTACAGTCAACCCTATTGGGATGGGTTAGAATGCACTTTAGGAATTCCACAAGTTTATCTCCCATAATAGCTTTTAATCATACTCAGGAGTCATTCACTGTAGTCATTCATGAAACCAAGAGGGTACAGAACAAAGAGAAATGTATTGCCCTCCGTGTCACGGCCAAGCTATTATACAGCAGGGATGAGAGTAAGCTTAGCAATGGGATTGTTTTGGACTTCTTCGGCTGTGATAATTGAAAATTGATTATATCTAGAATATCTACCATGGCAAGGAGAGACTCTAGCTAATTGTATGCAGCCAGCCAGCAAGGCTAAGCAACACCCAGCTTGTACCCACGAGCAGCCTCACAGATGACTTTAGAAAATCAATTAGCATTGAATATGGTACTACTAAAGGAGAACAGCGTTTGTGGATGGCTGAATAACACCTATCCTGGCAAAACCTGCTGTCAATTCCAAATGTGTCCGCTACTCTGCATCAAGCTAGAGATGAAATGCAAAAAACTGTGGACCAAACCCATGAGCTCAATGAGAAGATGAAACCAAGCAACTGGCAATGAACTAGGTGGATTTAAAATATTTTCAGTTGGCTCAGATTAAAAGTTAGTGGATGGGATCATAGTCTAACCCAGTATGTATTAATGTTTATCATAATGATTGTTATTGTCCGTATTTGATTGTCACGTGTGAAATCTATGATAACTAGAGCTGTAACCATGCGTGTTAAGAGGATTCACATCTATGATCCTGAATACATCCCTTTAATACCATCCCCTATTATAAATTGCGACGAGCGAGGGAAGGCAAGCAGTCGACTCAATATGAGTGATAAGGCAAGCTTCAACTTTATTGCAAAACCTTACACATATTTATACACTAAGTTCTACCTTATGCATACTTGTCTTACAATCATTGGCTTAGCCCTAAAGATTGCATTATCATACTCCTCCTACTTGCGGTTACTGCTACGTGGTCCGGGTTCCATCCTGTTTTTCTTATACAGTGCTGCTTCTTAGCTGTTTACCACAGCTCCTTCTCCTCAAGGCCGAGCCCTGCAGATGTCCAGCTGTTTACCAGCTTCCCAATGCCACAGCTCCCTCTTCTCAAGGCCGAGCCGTGCAGATATCTAGCTGTTTACCAGCTTCTCAATGCTGCAGCTCCTTCTCCTTAAGGTCGAGCCGTGCAGAGTGATCCCAACAATAAATTACCAACCAACAAGAGAGGATGAAAACACAGGAAGGAGAGATGAATGCCTCGACCCACCTAAATACAAATTACACAATGTTCCTCTTAGTGAGTTGTGACTAAGGTCACAGGGTGGATAATGTGGGAAACCACTGTGGGTCTGTAGGGAGTAGCAGGGTTTGACTGGAGCAACACGCTCCTCTTCAAAAGCAACCCTGATGGGTTGCAGTCAGACAGTCTCATAACTGACTATTGTTGAGTGATGTCTGGGATGAGGCGAAAGCCTTGCAGCCTGATGTTCTACGGCAAGGCCACAAAGACCTCCATCAAACGTGAGTAAGCTGACCATTATTAATAACTGAAATTCTTATTAACTATTCATTCCTATTGATCGATGTTATTTGAGTTATATAGTATCTATCGGTCTACAACAAATAAATGAATAAAAAATTAATGAACTGATTAAGTTTTTATTAATCAAATTAGTCTAAATCAATCATTAATAATTACTTATTAATAACAGTCGTTACCTATTAAGATCGATTATTTTATTTATTAGTATTTTGTGGTACTGCATTAACACTACTGTCCTCCAGTTACTTATCATGTATTTTTTTTTCTTTATCATCACTCTGATTTACTGTTGTAATTATCTACTATCAATTCATCATTATTAATTATCATTAATTACACGTGCTACACGACGGCTCTGTTCCTCACCTAGAACTTGTTATCAGTAAAGTAGTTCCTTATTAACGTGATCTTAATCCACTGGATGTTAATTCCAGTAAATATTAATCTGTATTGCTCTATCGCTAATCATTACTTCGTATATTAATTACCGGTTAATGAATTATTTATTACATTCATTAACCATAGGTCGGTGTATGTTAATCCATCAAGAATTAGCAGAGAGTGCCAGATCAGCATTTGTCCTAAACCTGCTCTCCCCACTCCCTCCTCCCAAACCGCCCGCCTGCCCTCACCCCGGAGAGTTCTGTGTCAAGACACCCACACGCACCCTGCACACCCCCCGTTTCTTTTTGATTGTCATTTTTTTAGCTATTTATTTATCTAGCCTCCCTCCCCCTTACCTTTTCTTACTCTTCTCTCTCACCACCGGGGACCGGGGACCGGGGACCAGGCAGAGGCGGCGGTGCCCAGCCCCAGCCGCCCGCCCTCCCCACCCCACCGCAGCGAGCCCCATTGCTACAAGGCCGCCAGAAGTTAATCTGCTTATGTGTAAACGTGGTGGCAGCTGAGGTATGTTTAAGAATACTGGTAAGTGTTGCTAGAAACCTACAAATATTTTCCGGGTGTTAACCGCGGGGTGCCAGCTTTGTGGGCCTACCACCCAGCACCCAGCTCTGCGCAGGTCTGGAATAAACCGGTATCTCGTCTCGGTGTGTGAGACTGGCCTATCGCACGCCGGGAAACGAAACCGCCTTTTCGGACACCACCATCAGCAAAGCAGCGACCCCGCTTTGCCTGAGGCTGCTGGGCCTGTCCTCTGGGCGCTGCTCACCACTGGAACGCATCCCGCTGGCGACGGACACGCCGACGGCCGCTAGCGAGAGGCGCGGCCCACCTCTCCGGCAGCCGGAGCCCGGCCTCGGGGACGCAGGTCTCTGCCCAGGCCGAGGCACGGGGCTGCTGCTTTCCCAGGGACGGCTTCAACCGGGAGCCGAGCCGAGCACATCGCCCGCAGGCGGACACCGAGGCGGGCCACAGCGCAGGCTGTAGCAGAGAAGGCGGCGTTGTCCACAGCGTTACCAGACTTTTTCGTTTCTTACTGCGTGCACACCCGCCACACACGCTCCCAAACCGGCCCCGGCACGAACCCCTCGCCCGCGGCCACACGCACACACGGAGACACCCCCCCTCCCCCTTCCGCCAGCAGTTTTGCCGGCCCGGGGAAGGAAGGAAGGCGGGAGACTTTAGGACCCCGCGGCGTCCCTGCCGCACCCGTGCCCCCCTCCCGCCTTTCGTCCTCAGTCCGTCGGTCGGCCAGTCCGTCGGTCAGTCACCCTGCTGAAGGTATGCGAGGCACAAAGCGGGGGTATTGTTTAGGCTCTGTCAGGAGTCAACGAGGCGCAAGCCTGAGGGAAGGAACAAGGCAACCGCAAAGGGAACGCAACTGCCGACCTTTGAGTGAACTATCCTAAGTAACATCTAATTAACATCGACTCGGCATAGCACAAGCCTGCCCTCCGGTAGGGGAAGACCCCTACCCACAGAAGCCCCTTCCTCACGGGGCACGCGCAGTAAAAAAGGAGGACGCTGTCGCCGTGGAGACGAGGCTTGCGGGAACCAACAGGCGCAAGGGCGCCTGCGCCAGCTCTCAAAAAAATAACGGTGACTTGTTGCTCGGAGCGTAGAAATATTTTCCCTGCGTTAACCGAGGCGCGCCAGCTTTGTGGGCCTACCACCGGCACCCAGCTCGGCGCAGGGGCGGAAGAAAAGCCGCCGTCTCGACTCCGTTTGTTTCCCGGCGCTCTGCGCACCGGGTGACGGAACCCGCGTTTGGCACAACAGCCCCGCTGCGCGCGGGCCGCCGCGCGGTGAAAACCAACGAACGCGAACGGCGGGGGAGGTGAAAAACGAAAAGAGAAAAAAACCCCCAACCCAACCGACCCAAACAGAAACCTCCGAAAAGCGCCGCCATCCCCCCTCCCCCAGCCAGGCTCTGCGCCAGGCTCCCTCCCCCGCCGCCGGGGGGGCCGGTTGCCGGGCAGCGGGGCACGCGCGGCTGCAGCCCCCCTTGCCCCCCGCTGCTCCGGGGCGCCGGAGAGTCTCCGGCCGGGGGGGGCCGCACCCACCGGCCTGCGGGTCCGGAGCTGCAGCGCAGGGAGGGGGAGCGCGCGCGCGCGGTGGGGGGGGTGGCTGAGTGAGTCTGAGCGCGCGTGTGTCGCGGGGGGGGGCGGTGTCTGCAGGATCGCGGGCGCAGACCTTAATATATTTATTTTTAACAACGGCTTGTTTAGCCTGGGGAAGTGGAGGGTCAGGGCACTGCAGTAGCTGCAGCCTGCAGCTGCTTGAAGAATGGTTTTGTGATAAATGATTTAGTCCCAAACAGGATTCCAATTTAAGTTTGCAATTTATTAAACAAATAGAGGCAAGCAAACAGCGCTGGGTGCGCCGGGAGTCTCCGCTCCACCAAGATGCACACCTTCACTTCTTACAATTCCTTCCTTTATACTTCTCTAGGCTTCGTTTCTTGCCTTTCTCCGCCTTTTTCTTGGAAGACGACTCTTTCTTTAAGTACGTCACCACTTCCCCGGTCTGCGCATGCTTCATCTTTTTCTAGGTGGTCGTCCGGTGGTCGTTGGGAGGAAGATGCTCCTCTTCGTCAGTGCACCCTACATGACCTCTCTGTTTGTGCAGGCGCTCCGTTATTCCACTTATATTATGCTACCTTATTTGGCTATACATTTTCTTGACATTTCTGCGGTTATTTACAACACTGGTTTGCACTAGTATATCAGGAACTAACTTACATATCAGGAGGCTACATAAGCTTCACATATCAAGGGAGTTACCCAAACTATACTTATCAGGAAGTTACATAAAGACTGCCACTCCCCTGTTTATGGTCATGCCCTACATATATTCCTTTATTTCAATATAAATGACATTTGCTTCAAGCTTATATTCACTAGATTTTCTTTACACGAATCGCTCATTCCTCACAATCCCCCGTTTTCTTTTTCACCACTGTGATTCGTGTAAAATTTATTTAAAGTTTGTTTGATGGGTATTAACTCGGGTTCCTCTATATGTTTTACCAACATTAAAACATGTTTTCTCTCACTCTGTGTTGGTTCTATTGGAGTGGCTGTAAATTTCATTCCATTAATCGCAGAAGCTACAGCTTGTGAAAGACAAGGAATTAGACATGGTATTATTAACATACCTCCAAACAATCCTAACAAAACGATAATGATTTTTGTTACCCAGTTTCCTGAGAATAAATTTTCCCACGTTGTCCATAGTCCTTGGACATTTATTCCATTCCACGTTTGGACTGGCACATGGGCTACTTTTTTCATTTCTCTTACTAATTCATTGATGGCTTTTCCTTCATCATTTATCTCTAAACAACAATTTGTGAGATTAAATTTTCCACAGACTCCTCCTTCCTGTGCTAGTAAATAGTCTAGTGCGAGTCTATTTTGATATAGGGCTGTACGCATTTTAGTATTTTGTTTAGCCACCAATCCTAGAGCATTACCCGTTTTATTTACAATTATTTCTACTACAGCTTGCAACCTGATTATTCTATTCAACATATAAATGGGGGTCCTATATCCCCAGGACCCATCTTCTGCCCATGTCGCTGGGTCATAATATGCTATTATTCTTTCAGGTGGCCACTCATTATCTTTCCATTTTCCTATTTGTAGCTCTCTTTTTTCCCTTCGGTTGTGAGTTTCTAATGCGTCTGTATATACCAGTACCCCTAGGCGTTCTCCTCGGTTTATAGGTAATAAGAGAAAGCTTGGCCGTATAGTTCCTAACACGCACGCTCCGGTCCAATTTTTTGGTAATCGGGTATATGCAAATTTTCCACAGATCCAATATTGCCCTTCTGGACTTGACCACCCTTTATCAATAGTGGTTCCGTTGGTCCAATTCGCATGATTTTTACTTATTTCTTGGGCAGTGCCCCATTTATCCTACTTTTGGTAAGTACTATTCCAGTTATATCCCCCTTCACATACTAAATATCCGACTGGTTTACTCCCAGCGTCATTTTGCCAACAGCTTCTTCTTATTATGCTGGTTTGTAATATCCATTGTTGTTTCCTGACCTGAGTTGATATGTTCTAAACATTAGGGTCTGGTATGTTGCTCTCTTGGGCCTCCCAGGGCCAATTCTCTCCTGATTAGTTCCACCACATACATAACAATTAGTTACATTTAGTGACTGAGCAATGTTCTCAGCAAGATTTACAAATAGATTTTTAGCCACTGTGGGAATTTCATATTTCGTTCCTGTTTCCATTTCATGACAAAATGACTTAAATAACAGTCTATGCTGCACCGATTCTCTTTTCTTTCATTTCAATATTAATAACTACACCTGGGTCTTCTCCAGGTCCATATATCTTAAGTCCAATTTTGGTTATTTTTTTCTGTTTCCAAATTTCTAAATTTATAAGGGTTAAATTTACTAAATTACAGGTACAGGTTGTACAATTATGGTCTGTTTGTACCCTTGTGATTGAAGCTTGTAAATCCCCACATTGGCTGTCATATCCCCAGCTTGCAGTATCCTAACATACACAAGACCATCCCCTTCTTCCACATAGGTGTGCTGACTGATATCTCACCGTTTGACTAGGTACATAATCAGGATTTATCTGACATTGACGTCCACCTCCACCTGGGCAAATATATTTTGGTTGATTACTATAGCATCATCTCCACTCTACACTCCCACAATTAATATCCAGATCATCATCTATAATATCGCATGCATCAAAAATTACCGATACTGATGTGCTCAAATTGGCCATATCCTTACTTATTCCAATTAATCTTCCTACTTCCGAATTTGTTTTCATTTCTACCCACTATTGATAAAGAAGTTCCTTTGGATCGTAACAAACAGTATCATTTTCCACCGAGCATTTCTTATATTGTGTTCCATTGTATATACAACTCCCGTTCTGTTTCCCTTTGCACTCGTAATAGGTGTGGTACATTAATGTTTTATTACTTACTCGTCCGTGCTGGGCGGTTCTTATGCACTCGGTGCAATTTTGATTACCTGTCACCAGGTTGGTGAGTCCGAGTAAAATCAGGAGAGGTCCGGTAAGGGATCTCATGGTCGGAGGCATCAGCTACAAGGGGTGCTCGTCCTTGACTGGCCTTACTTGGTCGCGACTGAGAATCCCCACCCGGTCTTGCCCTCTCCCCCTTCTCAAGCGGACTTCTTTATTTCGATGACAGTAATAAATCTTACCCACCAGAAATCTCCTATAGGAGTAGTCTGTCCACACTGAATGCAGAGGAAACTTCAGCTTTGAATTTGAAAACGTCCCTGTTAGCCTCTGTGGGAAATGATATATTTGTTACACAGGTTACACCTAACCCTCAATAATCATACAACATGGTTTACAGAGTGGACATAAACTTAGTCCTGCCCGATAATTGCTTAATGCTATAGTCTTTAATTCGTGATCATTTCTCATACGTTCATTCCCTTTTTAATGTTATTTTTGTGGTTCCAGGTTGTAAAATAACTTTCCAGTCTTTCATGGGTCCTTTTACTCGAGTCGCGTGCGTCCACCCCTTTTCCGCGGTCCAGATGGCAGTATCTGTAGTTAACAATACAACAAAGGGTCCTTCCCATGAAGGAACTAAAGTTTCTTTCTTCCAAGTTTTGATCAGTACCTTATCCCCTGGTTTGAATTGCTGGATTGCAAACCCCAAAGGTAGGGTTTGTGCCATTATTCCTATATCTCTTAGTTCTTTCAACCTTTCTCCTAAAATGATAACATATTTCCGAATATTATAATCTTCCACTACATTGTTTCCCTCGGAGATAGGGCATGCCGTATAAAACCTAATATGGCGATAATCCAGTCTCACTGTGCGGTTTGATCCTTATGTTAAGAAGGGCTAGCGGTAAACATTTAGTCCATGGCATCTGTGTTTCAACCATTAGCTTCGCTAGCTCTTGCTTTATTGTTTGGTTTATTCTTTCTATTACTCCCAAACTTTGAGGATGCCATGGGGTATGATATTCCCATTTAATACCTAATGATTGGCACAAGGATTTTATAATTTTAGAAGTAAAGCGAGTGCCTTGATCAGAATCAATATATTGTATTATCCCATACCTGGGGATTAGGTGTTCTAGTAAAATTTTATCACCGTCTGAGCTGTCGCTCTTGCTACAGGATAGGCTTCGACCCATCGTGTTAAATGGTCTGCTATAACTAACAAATATTTCAATCTTCCTATTCTTGGTAATTTGGTAAAGTCGACTTGAATCCTTTCAAACGGTCTATAAGCTAGTTTTCTTCCTCCCATGGCCACTTGTTGAAACACGGCCTTATTTGCCCTTTGACAAGTTAAACACCCTTGTGTAATTTGCCTTGCTATTTCAAAAAATTCCAATACAGCCAAACTGTTTAAGGAAATGATCACTTAACACTTTTGTACCCCAATGTGTTTGCGCGTGTAAGCGTTCTAATACCTGCCTAGCGTAAGCTTTTGGCAACATCTCTCGCTCATCAGGTAATGTCCATTTCCCTTGTTCCACTCTAGCTCCTATTTTCTCTAATTTTGCTTGTTCCTCCAGCGTAAACTTTTTCTCCTTTTCCTCTTATCCTCTTCCACTAGTGTCCTCCTTTGTTTGTGTATGATTAATTTTAACAGTTTCAATCCTCAAGGCTGCTTCCTGAGCCTCCTTATCTGCTAAATTATTTCCTCTAATTCGATAATCTAATCCCTTTTGGTGTCCCCTCACATGCACCACGGCTATTTCCTTTGGTTCTCTTAACACTTTTAAAATTTTACTATCAACTCCTGATGTATTAAGTTCTTTCCTTGAGTGTTAATCAAGCCTCTTTCCTCCCAAATTTTTCCAAAAGTATGGACTACTCCATATGCATATTTGGAATCTGTGAATATGGTCCCTCTTCTTTCTTTTAATAATTCCAGGGCCCTACATAAGGCATAAAGCTCACAAGCCTGAGCTGACCATGATGGACTCAGAGGTCCTGATTCCACAAGTTCTAAGTCCTTGTCAATTTTTGCATATCCTGATTTTCTCTTCCCTTCTATTACTTGGGAGGATCCATCTACAAACAATTTTTCTCCTCCCTCCAATTCAATATCTCTAAGATTGAGCCTTACTTTTGTCTGGGATTCTATAACTTCTAAACAATTGTGTTATAGCACTACTGCTTCTGAGGGTTCCCCAAACCGGAACTGAGCGGGGCTCTGGGCAGAGGTGACTCCTAATTCCAAATTAGGTGAATCTATCAAGATGGTTTCATATTTCAAAAGTCTACTATCTGTCAACCATTTCTCTGTCCTCTGTTGGAGGACATTCCTAACATTATGTGGCGTATATACCTTTAGAGGTACACTAAAGGTAATTTTCCTAGCTTCCTCTATCAATAATGCCATAGCAACTAGGGCTTGGAGACATGCTGGCCACCCCCTGCTCACCGAATCTAACAATTTGGATAAATATCCCACCAGTGTGTGTGGGTTTTTTGTGTTTTTTTTTTTTTGTTTTGTTTTGTTTTGTTTGGGTTTTTTTTTTTTTTTTTTTTTTTTTTCCATTCCCTTTTTAGTCTGTGGAGGTCTTAGGATTAAAATACCAGAAACCCGGTCAGGATCTGATTTCTTTTTTTTTCCTTTGCTTAACCAATGTCCCAAATATTTTACTTCTTGCTCTATAAATTGTAATTTCGAGCAGGACACTTTTAATCCCTTTTTCTCTAAAAAATTTAACAATCTAATGGTGGCTTTTCGGGTCTCCTCTTCAGTTTCTCCTGCTACCAGTAAATCATTCACATATTGTAATAATTTTTCCCTCCTCGTGTACTGTAAAACCTTGTAAGATTTTCTTTAAGGTCTGTCCAAACAAATTTGGTGACTCCGTAAACCCTTGTGGTAGCACAGTCCACCTTAATTGTTGTTCTTCGTCCTGTTTCGGGGTCTTCCCATTCAAAGGTAAAATAATCTCTGAACCCCTTATCCAAAAGACAGGCCCAAAAGGCATCTTTCAAATCTATTACACTATACCAAATATGTTTAGGAGACAGGTGACTCAATAAAGTATAAGGATTTGCCACGACAGGGAATTTGGTGATTGTTCGCCGATTCACGGCTCTCAAATCCTGTACCATCCTATATGTACCATCTGATTTCTTTACAGGGAGTATCGGGGTATTGTGGGGTGACATACATGGTTCCAAAGTCCCATTTTTTAGTAATTTATCCACAATAGGTTTTAGACCTCTCTGGCCTTCTATAGATATAGGATATTGTTTAATTCTAATTGGCTTATGAGGGTCTGTTATTTGTACCTTGATGGGTTCCATATCTAATCTCCCAACATCTCCTTCCTTATACCATACTTGGGGGTCAATTTTTTCCTCATCAAGTTGGGTTAAGGTACATAAGTTAATATATAACCGATCTCCTTGGTTCTGAATAGTTAGGTTTAGTTTTAAAATCAAGTCCCTCCCTAATAGGTTATATTCTGCTTCTGGTAATAAAAGTAAATCATTTAAACAAATTTTTGTCTCTGTCTCAATCTCTACTTCTTCTAAGATGGGGACTTTGAAGGGTTCTCCTTTTGCACCTGTTACTGACATCTGGGCTTTTCCTTTTCCTACCCCTTTTGGGAGTTTCTGAATCGTTGACCTTTCAGCTCCAGTATCTACTAAAAATAAAAATTCTTCTTTTTGGGGACCTACTAATAGTTTTATCAAGGGCTCTGTTGATGTTGAGGTCCCCAGAAGATACAGCCCCTAACACCCCTAATCCTCTTTGAACATTTTCTCATCCCATTCCCGTTTACGGCAGGTTTTCTGAACACGTCCCTTTTTGTTACAATAGTAACAGATGGGAATTGTGGGTCTGTCTTGATGAGATTGTCCCTGGGGTGGCTGTTCTGGTCTCTTATCTTTTTTTCTCTCCCAGCTGAGTCTTACTCCTCTGACTTTCCCTCACTGCTGCTACAAAAATTCTTGCCTCTGCTTCTTGTTTTTCTTCGTCCCTCCTGACATAAACCTTTTGAGCTTCTCTTAGTAATTCTTCCAACCCTCTCTCTTGCCAATCCTCTATCTCCACCCAGAGGTACTTCCCGTAAAGGATACAAAGACGCTCTGGGTGCTCAGTTTGGGATCCTCCCCTTAGAGTTGAATTCGACCCCGGGGCCGTAGGGGAAGTCGTCAGATTTGGTGACGGTATTTGACGGGTAGCTGGATTATACGGGGGAGGTAAGTGATCTAGGGGGTCCCAATCCTTCTTTTCCTTTTCCATGTGTTGCTCCCCTACGGTCTTATTTTTCCCTACTCCTGTTTTAAGATGAAAAATGCCCACACAGGCCTTTATCCATAAACTAGCATACTCGCTCTCCTCTTGGCAAAACGGTTCCTTAGAATTTACATACAGGTTTAGCACCTGACAAACCCAATCCTCAAATGACCCAAATACAGGCCAAAAAAAACGTGGGGTCTCAAGGGGTTCTTTGGCCATTTTACTATACAATATTTAACTAATTTCTCTTTTGTCTTCCCTTTTCCAGGGCCCTTATTATTCCAATGTTTTAACATTATTCCTAATGGAATCTCCGGAGGTATTTTTAGTAATTCGCTCCCTTTCTTCTGGTCCTGGGTTCTCGATTTCGTCTGACCCATCTAGGAATTTTTACTGTGGCAATTCCTACAGCCCTTGGTTACCAAGCAGAGTGTCTTGCAGGGGGTTTCAAACTTCTCACTCACCTATGGATCCTATAAAAATCGCTTCGGTCCTTCACCGGCCAAGTCCCTCGCGGGAGATTGGAACCGCGGTTAGAAGACCTCCACAATCGCTTCGGAACGAGGTTCCGTCTCAGTCACACTCTTACACACACAGGCAACCGAATCCCACCCAACCGAACGGTATACACCTTAAATACTTACAACCCCGTCGTCTTCGTTCGGATCTTCGCGCGCAGAATTACGGGCAAAATAAACTTCTGCAGCCGGCAAGGGAGCTCATAAAAAATCAAATTCTTTGCTTGCCCCTATTTGGGTTCAGGATGGTGTTAGTCCCGACCCGATCAGGAGCCACCAAATGGTGGGGCGCCCCTCCTAGATCAAGTCAGTATTCAGGAACCAAGACCATCCCGGACGAGTCCCCAGTTGTGATAAATGATTTAGTCCCAAACAGGATTCCAATTTAAGTTTGCAATTTATTAAACAAATAGAGGCAAGCAAACAGCGCTGGGTGCGTCGGGAGTCTCCGCTCCACCAAGACGCACACCTTCACTTCTTACAATTCCTTCCTTTATACTTCTCTAGGCTTCGTTTCTTGCCTTTCTCTGCCTTTTTCTTGGAAGACGACTCTTTCTTTAAGTACGTCACCACTTCCCCGGTCTGCGCATGCTTCATCTTTTTCTAGGTGGTCGTCCGGTGGTCGTTGGGAGGAAGATGCTCCTCTTCGTCAGTGCACTCTACATGACCTCTCTGTTTGTGCAGGCGCTCCGTTATTCTACTTATATTATGCTACTTTATTTGGCTATACATTTTCTTGACATTTCTGCGGTTATTTACAACACTGGTTTGCACTAGTATATCAGGAACTAACTTACATATCAGGAGGCTACATAAGTTACACATATCAAGGGAGTTACCCAAACTATACTTATCAGGAAGTTACATAAAGACTACCACTCCCCTGTTTATGGTCATGCCCTACATATATTCCTTTATTTCAATATAAATGACATTTGCTTCAAGCTTATATTCACTAGATTTTCTTTACACGAATCGCTCATTCCTCACAGTTTCAGGGACAATGGAGCTTTTCTTAGTAGCGGGAAGAGCAAGAAACCTTCACAAATTACAGCTGGGAAGGTTCTGTCTGGATGTGAGAAAAAATAATCCTCACTGAGAGGGTAGTCTTGTGCTGCAAGAGATCACCCAGAGGGAGTCTGGATTATCCCATGGCTTTGTGTTTCAAGGAGGAGCTGGTGAGGGTGGAGAGCCATCAGTGAAGGCATAGAAATGCCAGGGTGAGAGCTAGGTGGGAAAGCAAGATGGCTGTCAGCAAGCTGAAGGGAAAGAGGTGAGGCATGGGACAGTGTAGGGCAGCCTGCATAGAGATGGCCAAGGGTTCTAGCAAGACCGAGAGGTCCAAAAGGACTGAGGTCTTTGTCGTCTTGACTATAGCAGCTGTCTCTACCACCAGGGCCAGTGAGACAAAACTTTATTCTTCTCTTCTCAGAAACTGCCTTCCCAGGACCTGGGCTCAGGGTTTGGCCTTGCCTGCTTCATAAAACGAACCAAGGGTTTTCTCAGCATTACAGCCACCTGTGCAGTGCCCTTGCCTACCTGCAGTCACCGTCTCCAAGTATCTGCTCTAATGAGTCAATGAGGAGCCTTTGGCAGTAATGGGTCTCATTAAGTCCCATTAATGCTTCAAGGTATTTTGGGGTTTGCTTCTGGCTTTGACTTCTTGAGAGGTTTGTTCAGTCTTCTCCCAGTATCTGAGGTTCACGGACTGAGCCCCAAATACACCATGGGGCTCCTTAAAACACAGAAAGCCCTAACAAGTCATGCCTCTTCCTGTAACGTTCTCCACGTCTGCAAGACTCGTATAGCTAATCTGAGTTGTTTCATAGCGTGGTTAAGAAGGAAGATTTCAAAGTGCACCTAATAAAGTTATTTTTAATTTTAAAGGCGGTATTTTGTTAATTTCAGTTTAAAGAAGTGATAGAAGCATTATCCAACTGATATGGATCCTGAGTGTCAGGAGCATCTCCTGAGGAGGTCTGGACAGGTAGGAAAAGCAGTCCCTTGAGATCTGACACTGGGTGGACAACCTTGCTCCTCACCTCCCCAGACTCCCCACCTGTCGTTGGCCACCTGGGATTTACATCACTTTCCCTTCATCAGACTTCTCTGAACTCTGGGAGCAGAATGTTAGAGCTCCATTGCACCATCTCCCACCCACTTTCCTTAGAGGACTGGCTGCACACAGGCACAGAAGGATGTTTCCCATTTGCAAGCAAAGCAAAGTAAAGCACGATCAAGTGTCTTAAGCAATAAAACACTCCTCAACCATATACTAAGTACAAGCTGCCTCTAATGAGGTCGCCTTTCTACAAGGGATGATCTTACGAGAAATGTTTTAGATAGATAGATAGATAAAGGTAGATACAATTAAAAGAGTTGGCTAAAGATACCGTTATACTACTGAAAGACAGGCAGGCTTTTAGTCCCTGAAGCTCAAAGCAGCAGTGTGGGTGGGAAGTATCTGAATGAACAAAGAGTAAGGGAAGGAGAATAATGGAAAGGGCCTTTGTCTAGACAGTCTGCTGAAAACATTACTTCAGAAATGGTCATTGTATCAGCACAGGTGAAAATATATGAAAGATTAGAATTATTAACTACAAAAGACATTAACCACTTGATCCAGTGTGGCCTGGCAGCAAAGGCAGCCAGCAGTGTCCTGAAGTGTATAAAGAGGAGCCTCGCCAAAAGAGTGAGGGAAGTGGTTGTCTCCCCATGCTCATTGCTTGTTAGACCACCTGTAACCAATTATATCCAGTTTTAGGGCCCCAGTTCAGGTGTACTGATCTGGCTGGGATGGGGTTACCTTCCTTCATAGCAGCCTGTGTGGTGCTATGTTTTGCATTTGTGCCTTAAACAGTGTTGATAACACACCAGTGTTCTGGCTATTGCTGAGCAGTGTTTGCACAGTGTCAAGGCCGCCTCTGCTCCCTCCCAGTGAGTGGGCTGCAGATGGGCAAGAACAGCTGACCCCAACTGACCAAAGGGATATTCTCTAACGTACGACGTTGTGCTGAGCAATAAAAGCTGGGACAGAGGAAGAAGGAACTAGAATTTTTTTGTTACAGGAATCACTTCCTAGTTCACATGCAATCCATTGCATAGCATTAGTAAAAGGCCTTAGACCTTCATGAGCGGTGAACTTTCACCTAGCTACTGATGAAGTTCTACTGAACTCTTACTTAGTCGCGTGAGGGAAGGCCCTGAAACTGGTGTAAATTAGAAAGATAAGATAGCCACATCCATCAGCAGAGGTTGCCTCATCGAGAAACGAAAAAGAACGGCCTGCTTGGAGACAGTGAAAGGATCCAATGAGGAAAAAGGAGACCCCAGACCCAAATACTCCAACTGGACTAAACCGTCTCACAAGGGGAGGGGAGCTTAGACTGTAAGGGTATAATTGTCCAGAGAGTCTCTGGTTCAGGGTCCGTCTCCAGAGGCACTCAGCTCAAGCTGTTCTTCACCACTGTACCGCTTAATAAATTCAACTGGTATACGTCATGTCAGAGATTCTGCTTCAGGAAACCTAGGGTTGAGCCTGAGGGAAGAGAAAGCACCCAAGAGAGACTCTGTGTGTGTGTGTGTGTGTGTGTGTGTGTGTGTGTGTAGAGTCGAAAGGCGCACACGTCGGCTCACTGGAGTCTCCTGCTGCAAAGGGACTCCAGACCCAGCAGTTAAAGTCTCGGGTGGTGTGTGTGCAACTCCTTGATTGGTGTGTGAATGCTCAGGCAGCGGCTTCTCCATTAACGTTTTTTCATTCAAAGAGTCTTCTGTGTGGAGACTGGCTGGGCATCATTTTTGCTTGTGGGAGGTGGTGAGTGGTTGCCTTTGCGTTGCTTGTTATTATTATTGGTTGTTGATTTTTAAAAACCTCTTTCTTTCACCTGCTAAGCTGTCTTTATCTTGACCCACAACTTTCCGTGCTTTATTTCTTCCTGTTCTCTCTCCTGTCCCAGTGGGGAAGGGGAGGAAAGAGTGAGCGGCTGCGTGGCTGCCGGGCTATTGGCCAGAGTCAATCCACCACATCAAGGAAGACGTTGACAACTGGGAGTGACTTCAGTGGGAGGCTGCCAAGATGCGCAGGGGCTGCAGCACTTGCCTGGGGAGCAGAAACTGAGGGAAAGGGCTGCCTTCGGCCTGGGAAAGGGAAGGTCTGGGGAACCTCATAGCAGCCAGCCAGTCCCTGCAGGGAGGTTTTCAGGAAGATGGAGCCAGTCTTGTCACCGTGGTGCTTGGCAGGACGATAATAGACGATAGTCAAATGTTGAAATAAGGAATGTTGAGGCTGGAGATAGGGACAATCTTTTTCTCCATAAGGGCATCCAAACATTGAAGCAGGTTTCCCAGAGATGTTTTCCTGTCTTTGTCCTTGGACATTTTCCAGCCCCCATGTGGCAAAGCCTTGAGCAAAGTGGTCTGACTCCGTAGCCGATTCTGCTGTGAGCATGAGGTTGGACTGGAGACCTACTGAGGTCCCATTCAGGAGAGTGGAAAACTAAATGATGCTGTGGTTCCTTCCTCTCTAGGTGTGCCCTTGATGACAGTAGGGAAAGCTGTCAGGTTCCCCGTGACCATGGAAGTAAGTCAGATGCTGGCATAGTCAGATCAGCTGAAGTTGTCTTCTCCTCCTCCAGGCAGTGTTGCTCAGATGCAGGACTGCTTCACAGGTATCCCCAAACAGCCCTGGTTATTTCCTTTGCTTCACCATTCATTCCCTTTTCATTCTTTTCCCACCTCTCAAGTCCTGCTCTTTAACCATCCTTATCCCCACCCATGCAAAAAGCCAAGGACTTTTCACTGTTTATCCAGTGGCCCTGCATTTGCTCACTTTGAACCTTCCTTTGGTGTCTCTGCGGTGGTTACTGTGGTGCTTTCTACCTCGCATTGCAACTCAACTTAACGCTAGTACTCTTTTCTTCTCTGTAGTGTCCTGCAGCTACTTAAGTTCTGATCTTGTTAGAGGCACCACGACTCAGGATGGCCGTTGGCACGCATACTTTAAAAGCTGGACTGTTGGAGGTTCAGTCCAGAGGGACCTTGGCACACCTGGGATTTGGCCAGCAGAAACCTCAAGGTTTTGAAGGAAAAGCTCAGAAACAACTCCATGCAGCAGCATGGACAGGGACCTGACTGACTAAGGGAACTGTGACAATGCCATATGAGTCAGTGGTTCTCACATTTCGAAAGGAGAGTGGAGTGTCTGGGGGAGGTCTGCCAACTTGAAGTGAAGGGCCTAAAGGATGAGCTGTGGGGAGAGTCTGAGGGAGCTGGGTGTCTGTAGCCTGCTGAAGTGGAGGCACGGGTTTACCTAGCAAGAGCCTGCACCTGCCTGGAGGGATAACGGAGCCAACCTGTTTTCTGCAGTCACCATTGATACGACAGAAGGAACAGCCACAAGCTGCCTCTTGGGAGCTTTAGGCTGAACCTCAGGAAAAATAAAATGGACTAGGAGGAGCGTTGCCATGATCTCCACCTTTGGAGCTCTTCAAGTTTCAGCGCCGCAAAGTCACGGCCAGCCTGGAGGCTGGACTAGAGACCCCCTCGCAGCAGTCTCTTTCCCAACAGGCCTGTGCCTTGCCACATGTCATATGAGAAGAGACTAAGCTGGAGGAGAGGGTCTCTACATCACAGGACAATTCAGGGTGGAAGGAGGGTCAGGAGGTCTCTAGAGTTGCACTGGCTCCAAGCAGGGCCAGCTCTGAGGTCAGACCAGCTTGCTCGCTAAATGCCAGAATCCGGAGAAAGAGTTTACACATGAACCAGGCATCTGTGCCGCCGTTACAGAAATGGAGACAAGGCCTTTGACCAGCTCCCTGAACACAGCTATTGGTACGTCATGCCCCCTGAGAACATCCATCCTCCCGGGAACATCCATCTTCTTGTCCAAAGGAGTGGGATCCTTATGCAACTATCCTGCCATATCTCCAGACCATGGGGTGCTTTACACTGTAAACAGAACTGAAGGAAAGCCTCTGACTTGGGTACGGTCAACTGAATTGCTAAAAGAGGGCAAGATGGAGGGATCTCGGAGCTTCCAGGTTCTTCCTGAAGATAGAAGGCCTCAGATATAGGAACAGAAGATAACAGTTTTGAACTAGCCTAGGCTTTAGATCATTTCACATGTGATGGCTCTGCTCCATCCTTTCAGTCATTGGCACCCAGAAACCTCATCTGCTTTTCCTTCCTCTCCTCCCAAAAGCTGATCAAGTGATGGGAAGAAAGGAAGGAGAAAGGCCCTAGGCCTCTGTGACTCACCTGGGCTCTGGCACTTGGAGGGCCACAGTGTCATCCATTGTACACCCCATAAAGAATCAAGCTGGGAAGTGACTCTTCACGTACAAGTGAACAAGGTCGATGGACAGGCAAGGCTATGTCTGGAGACCAGTACACCTAGAGCATCGATCAAGCTGGGGCTGAAACTCAGGCCTGGTCTTCAATGGTCTCCTGGGCCCATGGACAGAGGTGTGGATGGAGGCCCCAGGTGAGGCTGATTAGGGTCCTGAAGGCCTGTGGATGCTCTCAGGGCCCTGACACTGCCCCCATGGGATCCCACCTGCCAGTGCCCTCAGTAGGCCAAGTTCTCATTCCCGCATGTGCAGGGTCTGTGCTCGGCTACTCTCCTTCCCCGCTTCTGTGCAGATCTGGGAGACCACAGTTTCATGCTGACTACAACCAAGGCTGAAACTGGTCTTCCCATCCCTGACCAACTTTTCCTCTTTTGGGAGTACAAGGTCCAGGTGAGCCTCAGACTGGGTGGCACAGTTAGAAGCTGACCCACACACAAGATCCCGCCTAACCTGTTGCATGTCCCATAGAGAACATCCACACATCTGACCTGCTCTGGTAGCAAGCAGGGCATCCTCCACTTCTCGCCTTCCCTGTTAGTCTCACCTAAAGATGTTGTATCTCCGTCAGTCACAAAAGCTGTGGGAGCTGTCCTTTTCCGTCTTGGCTCTTGCTCCCCTAACGTCACAGCTTTGCGATGGCATGTTGTCCTCCTGCTGTCTGTGCTCCAGGCTGTGGGCTTTGGTGCACATTAGGCCTGTAGCACCTCAGATGTGGCACCAGGGCCAAGGGCAGATTTGTCACATG
This sequence comes from Phaethon aethereus, assembly GCF_964289735.1. Lineage (NCBI taxonomy): Eukaryota > Metazoa > Chordata > Aves > Phaethontiformes > Phaethontidae > Phaethon > Phaethon aethereus. The sequence goes on along the minus strand of NW_028113847.1, from coordinate 40,392 downwards.
GACACCTGATACCAAAAGATTGGCCCTCTTTGTGTGGAAAGGCTTCACAGCCGATGTGTGCTGGAGTGGATGGCAGGAGGCAACATAATGATGAAGGAGGTTCTCACAACGAGAGCAAAAGCTGCAGTCCCCAAGACCAGACAGAAAACGGCCTTGGGCTGTGCAGCCCTGGCAGGAGAGGGGTTTGCTGTCCCAGGTGACTCTTGCAGCAATGCGTGGGGCCTGTGACAGAGGTGAAGCCGATCTCCAAGAAGGACAAGCTGCTGCTGAGAAAGTCCCCGGGGGAGGACAGCCTGTCATCCAGCCACACTGTGGACATCATGCTGGGGGCTGACTGGCTAGATAGCAGCTCTGCAGAGAAGTACCTTAGGGTCCTGGAGGGCAAGCAGCTGAGCATGAGCCAGCCATGCAGCCTCGCAGCAAAGGCCAGCAGCCTCCTGGGCTGCATTAGGAAAAGCATTGCCGGCAGATGGAGGGAAGTTAACCTTCTCCTACACTGAGCACCGGTGGGCCACATCTGGAGTGCTGTGTCCAGTGCTGGGCTCCCCAGTGCAAGAAAGTTGTTGACCTGCTAAAGCAAGGCTATCAAAGGGCCACAAAGCTGATTTAAGGGACCGCAGCATCTTCCATAGGACGGAAGGCTGAGAGGTCTGGGACCGTTAAGCCTGGAGAAAAAATTGCTCAGGAGTGTGGAGTAATAGGGCACGGACTGTGGCAGGGCTTCGGGCCAAAGACCTTTATTGTTAGCGTAGCGTGCTTTTTACACAAATACAGCCCGTTCACGCACCTAAAAGTGCTACCCGGTTGGCTATTGCTTTAAGTCCACGCGACTCTCACAGAGGCAGGATTGGTCGCCTCTGTATGTCCACGCGCTCCTTTGCTTCTTCTTAGTTGTTTACCACAGCTCCTTCTCTTCAAGGTTGAGCCCTGCAGGTGTCCGGCTGTTTACCAGCTTCTCAATGCCACAGCTCCTTCTCCTTAAGGTCGAGCCATGCAGGGTGATCCCAATATCACCCCCTTTTTGTTTATCTATAAACAAAACCTGATGGTTCATTCGCAACCCGAGGACTGTGAGGAAGATGGACCATCTGTACATTCTTCTATCGTCCTGCACCACGAACTCAGCCCAGCAGTCGGTAGGTGCCAGCTTTACATGGGCGTCCCCACGGAGGCAACGGTGGCCTTGCCGTACACCGGCCCACTGCCCTTTGGGAAATCCCGGTATTTATACATTTGCAGAGGAACGAGTTTCGACACACGTGGCCAGCGAGTGTCAGAACACGCCTTGGTTGCCACCTTTCAACACAGAGAGCCTATGGCATACGCGCCTGCTGGCCAGACGTGCTGCACGTGCCCCAGCCACCCTGTCTGTTGGTTCGTAGGCTTTGTTCACGCGGCACATTACCGTAATCCAGCAGTCACATATCAACCATGCTCAAGCCAATAGCAGAATGTTATAAGGCAAACAAAATTGTGAATTGTGCTTTATATTCCTCCGTTACTGCATGTCTTCCCCATCCTCCCCTAACCTTGATCAACTTTCTTATCTCTTGGGCTGTTTTCTCTCACCCAGCATAGTATCTGTTTCTTACCCAGCCATCCATTTTCTGATATTCTAACTGCAGTTTTCTCACAGGCCAAAATTCCATCTGTTAACCCCTCCGTATGTATACGATAATTGGCGATAATTTCCATTTCTGCCGACAAGCTAACTATTGCTTTTTCTAGCTGAGATAAACGTCTGAGTCCCAAACAGGATTCCAATTGAAGTTTACAATGTATTACATTATATACATTAACCACTCTGCTAGACTTAGGCTTGCGGACATACAAGGATACGTAGGACAGAAGGTTACACTTCATCACACGAATCAGATGAACATATTTCACATAGCTGTACTACTCCTCGTGATGGGAAAAGCGCCCGTACAAAGCTATGATAACCTTTATTATATCTCACCAAGGGATTTGTAGTTATAGAGTGCTTTGCCCTAAAAGCTTTCCATGTTCCTCTAATGATACCGCTAATTTCAGTCTGATTAATTATCTGTGTTATAAATGATTTAGTCCCAAACAGGATTCCAATTCAAATGTACAATTTATTAAGCGAATAGAGGCAAGCAAACAGCGCTGGGTGCGCCGGGAGTCTCCGCTCCAGCAAGACGCACGCGGTACAGCTCCTGTTCCTGGTTTATATCCTGTCCGTTAATACATATTCATGAACAGGCGTGTCTTCTTTGGCGCATGCCCTCTTCTCCTTCTAGGATCTTCTCGAATCTTCCTCAGCGTGATCCTGTTCGCTAATACATATTCTTGAATAGGCGTGTCTGCTAATACATGTTAATGAACAGGCGTGTCTTCTTCAGCGCATGCCCTCTTCTTCTGCTAGAGTCTTCTCGAATCTCCCTCGGCGTGCCCCCAGGATGACCCCAAACCGTATGCATGCACTTTCTTTACACAATACTATGCGGTCAGTGGTCAAACTGGTTTGAGCTGATATACCAGCCAAGTAGTTTAACTTTCTCCTGTAAAATACCCCTTTTTATGGTGCAGGAGAAATCCATAAAAGTCCAGAAGGTTACACTTCATCACACGAATCAGATGAACATATTTCACAATCCCCCATCTTTTTCTTTATAGTATTGATTCGTGTTTTCGTTTCCAACTGAGTACTGCAGATATCTGCATTCCTTGTATAACCGAGTAGATTAATCTAGTAACAATTCCCCACATATCCCCAATACAACTATCCCGATTTTAGTAAGCCAATCACCACCCATAAAATCTCCCCAAAATCCTCCTAGATTGATTCCATTCCAAGTTTATCTCTCAGGAGGCCATTCGTTATACACCTGGACTCCTAGTCGCTCTCCCTAATTTATGGGTAACAGGAAAAAACTAGGTTTTATTGTTGATTACACGTACGGGCTGTACAATTAGAAAAGGTCCTCAGTTTTCCCATTTTTCTGGGGTAAACCCCAGCTGGACTTGTTCCAATATTGACTACAGTTATTTGCCGTAGTCAGAGTCAAGGAACTCACCCCAAGTAGAACTAGAAGAGGTCCGGTCAGGGCCATAGTGGTCGGCGGTCACAGCCCAAAGGGGTTGCAGCCCTTGGCAGACCCTTTTTAAGCCGCAACACCAGTTCCCCTCCGGTCTTGCCCTCTTCCTTCCTTTAAGGGGGTGCTTTCTTAGTACCCAAATTAATTGAGCACTGCTTGTGAAGGCCAGAGCTTTGCTAGATCAGTGGTTTGTCCAGACCTGAGCACTTGCCCGAGCCTGGCGATCCTCTTTATTTGCAAGGCTTTATGGCTACAGAAAACTGCCAGTTAGCCTGCAGTTCTTACAAATAAACACCACCTTCTACACCAAGGACAAATTCTAGTTCCAGCTCCTTTTTCCTGTTCTTCTTTTGCCAACAACTCCTTCCGATGATACTCGTTTGGAGTACCCATTGTTGTTTCCTATTACCCTTTCCCATTGTTTTCCAAACTTGGGGATTACTTATATTGCTCTCCATAGCTTCCCATGGCCATCGTTCACCTCGATTTGTTCCACCACAAACGTAACAATTAGTTATATTCAATGACTTAGCAATGTTTTCAGCAAGATTTACAAGTAGATTTTTAGCAACTGTGGGAATTTCATGTTTCACTCCTGTTTCTATTACAGGAGTAGCCGCAATAAAATTCCCACAGCAATTTAGTCAGATGTGACCTTCCACTCCTTCCCTGGACCTTTCACTCGTGACACATGTGTCCATCCTTTTTCAGCAGTTCTCACAGCTGTTTCTGTAGTGAATAAAACAAGGAAAGGTCCTTCCCAGAGGGGAGATAGGTTTCCTTCTTTCCATGTTTTTATCAGAATTTTATCTCCTGGTTCTAACTGATGAATTGCAAATCCTAAAGGTGGTGTTTGGGCCACCATCCCAATCTCTCTTCATTCTTTTAATCTTTTTCCAATGGTAATTATATCTTGTTGGATACTATGATCCTCAATTACATTGTTCCCCAGAGGCATTCCTTGAAAATAAGGCATGCCATAGAACATTTCATATGGCGATATTCCAGTCTCACTGTATGTTTTCGTTAAGTGCCAATGGTAAACATTTCGTCCAGGGCATTTGTGTCTCAATCATTAATTTAGCCAATTGTTGTTTTATTGTTTGATTCATTCTTTCTACCTTCCCCGAGCTTTGTGGGTGCCACAGAGTGTGGTATTCCCACTGAATACCTAATGATTGACATAATAGTTTTATTATTTTAGAAGTAATGTGTGTGCCCTGGTCAGAATCAATGTACTGGATTATCCCATATCTAGGTATCAAATGTTCCAATAAAATTTTTACCACCATCTGTGCCATAGCTCGTGCTACAGGGTACGCTTCTACCCACTGTGTTAAATGATCTACTATTACCAATAAATATTTTATCCTCCCTACCTTAGGCAATTCAGTGAAATGGACTTGTACTTTCTCAAAAGGTCTGTAAGCTGTTTTTCTCCCTCCCGTGGCTGCTTGTCGAAACACTGTCTTATTTACCTTTTGACAAATTAAGCAACCTTGTGTAATTTGCTTTGCTATTTCAAAAATTCCAATACAACCAAATTGTTTAAGAAAATGATCACTTAACGCTTTTTTACCCCAATGTGTTTGTGCATGCAAACGTTCTAATAATCGCCTGGTGTAGGCTTTTGGCAGCATTTCTCGCCCATCGGGCAGTGCCCATTTTCCTTGTTCTAATTTAGCTCCTATTTTCTTCAATTTTGTTTGTCCTTCTGGGGTAAACTCCTTCTCTCTTTCCTCTCGTCCTTCTTTGCTGGTGTCCTCCTTTGTTTGTATGACATTAATTTTGGCAACTTTAGTCCTCAAGGCTGCTTCCTGGGCCTCTTTAGCTGCTAAGTTATTTCCTCTAATTCGGTAATCACCAAAAGTCCCTTTTGGTCTCCCCTCACATGTACCACTGCTATCTCCTTTGGTTCTCTTAACGCCTTCAAAATCTTTCCTATTAATTCTTGATGTATTAAATTCCTCCCGTGAGTATTAATCCAACCTCTTTCTTCCCAAATTTTTCCAAAAGTGTGGACCACCCCATATGCGTATTTAGAATCTGTAAATACAGTCCCGCTTCTTCCTTTTAATAATTCCAGGGCCCTACACAGCGCATACAGCTCACAAGCCTGAGCTGACCATGATGGACTAAGAGGTCCTGATTCCACAATTTCTAAGTCCTTATTAATTATTGCATATCCCGATTTTCTCTTCCCTTCTACCACTCGGGAGGAGCCATCTATAAACAGCGCTTCTCCATTTTACAACTCAGCATCTCTTAGATCTGGTCTCACCTTAGTCTGGGTCTCAATTACCTCTAAACAGTTATGTTGTAATTCCTCTGATGGTTCTCCAAACAAAAATTGTGCTGGACTCTGAGCAGAAGTCACCCTCAGTTCTAAGTCAGGGGAGTCTATTAGTATTGCTTCATACTTTAGGGTCCGGCTGTCCGTTAACCATTTTTCCGCTTCTTGTTGTAAAACATTTCTGACATTGTGTGGGGTATACACTGTTAAAGGAGCACTAAAGGTAATCTTCCTAACTTCCTCTATTAATAATGCTGTAGCAACCAAAGCTTGGAGACAAGCAGGCCATGCTCTGCTTACTGGATCAAGTAACTTAGAACAATGCCCCATGGGTTTTTTGGATTCCTGCCCAGTCTTGAGTAAGAACTCCATATGCTGTCTGGCTTGATGTATTCACAAAGAGATAGAAAGGTTTTTCTAGATCTGGGAGGCTCAATACAGGTGCTTGTATTAATGCCCTTTTTACTTCCTCAAATCTCTGATCATCTTCAATAAACCATTTAAGTTGGTTATTAGTTAATTTTTCATATAAGAATTTTACTTTATCACTATAATTTTCAAGCCATGGTCTACAATATCCTAATAATCCCAGTATTTGCCTAATTTCCGTTTTAGTCTGTGGGGGTCTTAAGGATAGAATCCCAGATACCCTATCAGGATCTAACTTCTTCCTTCCCTTACTCAGCCAATGTCCTAAATATTTTACTTCTTGTTCTACAAACTGTAGCTTTGATCGGGACACCTTTAATCCCTTTTCCCCTTGAAAATTTAACAATTTAATGGTGGTTTTTCGGATCCCCTCTTCAGTTTCTCCTGCTACTAATGAATCGTCCACATATTGCAATAATTTTACCTCCTTAGGTATTGTGAAATCTTGTAGAATTGTTTCTAAAGTTTGTCCAAATAGATTTGGTGACTCCGTAAACCCTTGTGGTAACACAGTCCATCTTAATTGTTGTTTTTGTCCTGTTTCGGGGTCCTCCCACTCAAAGGCAAAATAATCTCTGGATGCCTCATCCAGAGGACAGGCCCAAAAAGCATCTTTCAAATCTATTACACTATACCAAGTATGTTTGGGAGATATATGACTCAATAAAGTATAAGGATTTGCCACCACAGGGAATTTAGTGATTGTTCGCTGATTTACAGCTCTTAAGTCCTGCACCATCCTGTATGACCCATCCGGCTTTTTTACGGGAAGAATGGGCGTGTTACGAGGTGACATACATGGTTCTAGGGTTCCTTTTTCCAAAAGTCTGTCAACTACAGGTTTTAATCCTTTTCGACCCTCCATAGGTATAGGGTATTGCTTGATTCTAATTGGGCGGTGCGGATCTATTATTTGAACCCTTATGGGGTCCATTTTTATCTTTCCAGTTTCCCCTTCCTTATACCACACTGAGGGGTTAATAGCTTCTTCATCCTCTTGTGTTAAAGTGTATAATTTAATCTGCAATTTGTCCCCTTGACTCTGAATGCTCAAGTTTAACTTCAAAATCAAATCCCTTCCTAATAAATTGTATTCCGCTTCAGGGAGCAAAAGTAAATCATTAAGACAAATTTTCTTTTCTGTTTCTACTTCTACATCTTTCAATATATTTACTTTAAAAGGCTCTCCTTTTGCTCCTGCTACTGACACGTAACTCTTCCCTTTTTCTATTCCTTTTGGAAGTTTTTGAATGGTTGACTTTTCGGCCCCTGTATCCACTAAAAATAAAACTTCCTCTTTATGGGGACCAATTAATAATTTTATCAAGGGCTCTGTTGATGTTGAAGTCCCCAGAAGATAGAGCCCCCGACACCCCTAATCTTCTTTGAACATCTTCTCATCTTGTTCCCGCTGACGGCAGTTCTTCTGAACATGTCCCCTCTTGTTACAGTAGTAACAGACGGGAATTGTAAATCTTCCTCGATAAGGCTGTCCCCGGGGTGTCTGCTCTATTCTTTTTTCCCTTTTCTCTCCAGGAGTCGTCTTATTTTTCTGACTTTCCCTTACTGCTGCTACAAAAATTTTTGCTTTTGCTTTTTGTTTTTCTTCGTCCCTCCTAACATAGACTTTCTGGGCTTCTCTAAGTAACTCCTCTAATCCTCTTTCTTGCCAATCCTCCAATTTTTCTAATTTCCTTCTTATATCCCCCCAGGATTTAGCTACAAATTGTGTTCTAAGGAGTGCGGTCCCAGCCACTGTATTCGGATCAATTCCAGAATACATTGGTAGGTTTTTCCTCAACCTCTCCAACCATTCTGTTGGAGATTCGTCTTTCCCTTGTTGTTCATTAAATGCTTTAGTAATGTTTTGCCCTCGGGGAACCGCTGCCCTTATTCCCTGTATGATTAACGTTCTCAAATCCCTCATATTTTGTCTTCCTGGGGGTTGTTGATGATCCCAGTGGGGATCCACATTTGGCCACTGCTGATCTCTCGAGGGTCCTGCCTGATTCTCTCTTTCCCAAATTCTCATTCCAGCTTGTCTAATCATTCCCCTTTCCTCAACAATGAATAGGATCCCTAAAATGGACTGTATTTCTTCCCAGGTATAAGTACTGGGGCCTAGGAATTGGTCCAATTTTTCAGCTACTCCGAGGGGATCATCTAATAGGGTCCCCATTTCTTTCTTGAAATTTCTTACGTCTGTGGTATTTAACGGGACTGCCACAAACCCGATGCCTCCCTGATTGCCTCCGAGGGGTACTTCTCGTAAGGGATATAGAGAAGCTCCCTCAGATACAGCAGTCCTACTTCTCGTACATGCAGCCGGAGGTCGATCTAATTCCGGTGCTGTTGGTGGTGGAGACAGGGGCAACGGTGGTACAGAGAGAGGTACTACGGCCACCGGAGGGGGAGCCGCCGCCGGAGATGGATTATTAGAACATGGAGGCGGTAGGTTATCCAGTGGCTCCCATTTATCATCTTTTTCCTTTTCACTTTTCCCCTCTTCTTCTTCCTCAAACTTTTCATCTGTTTTTAATGTAAGTATTGAGGCTGGAAAAGAACGTAAAGTTCTGTCCCATAATCCTGCATAATCACTTTCCTCCTGACTAAAAGGTTCCTTTGAATTAACATATATATTTACGGCCTGGCAGATCCAGTCTTCAAAAGATCCAAAAACGGGCCAAAAGACATGTGGTCTCAAAGGTTCTTTTGGCCATTCTACCATACAATATTGAACTAATTTTAATTTACTTTTTCCTTTTCTGGGGCCCCTATCATTCCAATTTTCAATCATTATTCCTAGTGGACTCTCCGGAGGTATTTCTAGTAATTCGCTCCCTTTCTTCTGGTCCTGGGGTCTCGATTTCGTCTGACCCATCTAGGAATTTTTACTGTGGCAATTCCTACAGCCCTTGGCTACCAGTAAGAGTGTCTTGCAGGGGGTTTAGGACCTATCACCCACCCACGAATCCTATAAGAATCGCTTCGGTCCTTCACCGGCCAAGTCCCTCGCGGGAGATTGGAACCGCGGTTAGAAGGCCTCCACAATCGCTTCGGAACTAGCTTCCGTCTCAGTCACACTCTTACACACACAGGCAACCGAATCCTACCCAACCGAACGGTATACACCTTAAATACTTACGACTCCGTCGTCTTCGTTCGGATCTTCGCGCGCAGAATTACGGGCAAAATAAACTGCTGCAGCCGGCAAGGGAGCTCATAAAAAATCAAATTCTTTGCTTGCCCCTATTCAGGTTCAGGATGGCGTTAGTCCCGACCCGACCCGATCAGGAGCCACCAAAAGGTGGGGCGCCCCTCCTAGATCAAGTCAGAATTCAGGAACCAAGACCATCCCGGACGAGCCCCCAATTGTTATAAATGATTTCGTCCCAAACACGATTCCAATTCAAATTTACAATTTATTAAGCGAATAGAGGCAAGCAAACAGCGCTGGGTGCGCCGGGAGTCTCCGCTCCAGCAAGACGCACGCGGTACAGCTCCTGTTCCTGGTTTATATCCTGTCCGTTAATACATATTCATGAACAGGCATGTGTTCTTCAGCACATGCCCTCTTTTCCTGCTAGAGTCTTCTCGAATCTTCCTCGGCGTGCCCCCAGGATGACCCCAAACCTTATGCATGCACTTTCTTTACACAATACTATGCGGTCAGTGGTCAAACTGGTTTGAGCTGATATACCAGCCAAGTAGTTTAACCTTCTCCTGTAAAATACCCCTTTTTATGGTGCAGGAGAAATCCATAAAAGTCCAGAAGATTACACTTCATCACACGAATCAGATGAACATATTTCACACCTCTAAGTATGGATCTGCATGTGGCCCACAATCTAGTAATGTTTCTTGCATATGGACCACCCCTGATCATAAAAGACGTTTTAAACAATGGGTGAAGAGACCCCATTATACCATGTCATTGGAACCAGACAGGCTATGGAATTGTATAAACAAGATAAATTGTTACAATATGGATGATTATCTATGGATACCGTTTGCCTCAGACCTCCATCACGCCTTAAGAAGTATATGCCTGTGCCACAATTACAGTGCTCCAATCCCTAGCTTACAGACAGCATGTCAGATAGAATCCTCTAAACACATGGCTAGTAAATGTAGGATTCCTTCCCAACATTATAAAAAACGGATGCAAGACTCATGAGCCAGTAGTAAAGAGCACAAGTACCACTCTAATGTATCCTGCACTGCTTGAGACCGTATGGGTATGTTCTAATGAAGAGATATCAGATTACAGTCAACCCTATTGGGATGGGTTAGAATGCACTTTAGGAATTCCACAAGTTTATCTCCCATAATAGCTTTTAATCATACTCAGGAGTCATTCACTGTAGTCATTCATGAAACCAAGAGGGTACAGAACAAAGAGAAATGTATTGCCCTCCGTGTCACGGCCAAGCTATTATACAGCAGGGATGAGAGTAAGCTTAGCAATGGGATTGTTTTGGACTTCTTCGGCTGTGATAATTGAAAATTGATTATATCTAGAAAATCTACCATGGCAAGGAGAGACTCTAGCTAATTGTATGCAGCCAGCCAGCAAGGCTAAGCAACAGCCAGCTTGTACCCACGAGCAGCCTCACAGATGACTTTAGAAAATCAATTAGCATTGAATATGGTACTACTAAAGGAGAACAGCGTTTGTGGATGGCTGAATAACACCTATCCTGGCAAAACCTGCTGTCAATTCCAAATGTGTCCGCTACTCTGCATCAAGCTAGAGATGAAATGCAAAAAACTGTGGACCAAACCCATGAGCTCAATGAGAAGATGAAACCAAGCAACTGGCAATGAACGAGGTGGATTTAAAATATTTTCAGTTGGCTCAGATTAAAAGTTAGTGGATGGGATCATAGTCTAACCCAGTATGTATTAATGTTTATCATAATTGTTATTGTTATTGTCCGTATTTGATTGTCACGTGTGAAATCTATGATAACTAGAGCTGTAACCATGCGTGTTAAGAGGATCCACATCTATGATCCTGAATACATCCCTTTAATACCATCCCCTATTATAAATTGCGACGAGCGAGGGAAGGCAAGCAGTCGACTCAATATGAGTGATAAGGCAAGCTTCAACTTTATTGCAAAACCTTACACATATTTATACACTAAGTTCTACCTTATGCATACTTGTCTTACAATCATTGGCTTAGCCCTAAAGATTGCATTATCATACTCCTCCTACTTGCGGTTACTGCTACGTGGTCCGGGTTCCATCCTGTTTTTCTTATACAGTGCTGCTTCTTAGCTGTTTACCACAGCTCCTTCTCCTCAAGGCCGAGCCCTGCAGATGTCCAGCTGTTTACCAGCTTCCCAATGCCACAGCTCCCTCTTCTCAAGGCCGAGCCGTGCAGATATCTAGCTGTTTACCAGCTTCTCAATGCTGCAGCTCCTTCTCCTTAAGGTCGAGCCATGCAGAGTGATCAAAACATCTCCCCCTTTTTGTTTTTGTATAAACAAAACCTGATGGATCATTCGCAACCCGAGGACTGTGAGAAAGATGGACCCTCTGTACATTCTTGTATCGTCCTGTGCCACGAACTCAGCCCAGCAGTCGGTAGGTGCCAGCTTTACGTGGGCGTCCCCACGGAGGCAACGGTGGCCTTGCCGTACACCGGCCCACTGCCCTTCAGGAAATCCCGGTATTACACATTTGTAGAGGAACGCGTTTCGACACACGTGGCCAGCGAGTGTCGGAACTCACCTCAGTTGTCACCTTTTAACACAGGGAGCCTATGGCGTATGCGCCCGCTGGCCAGACGTGCTGCACGCGCCACAGCCCTCCCGTCTATTGGTTCGTAGGCTTTGTTCACACGGCATTTTTTCATAAATCGGCAGTCACATATCAACTTATGCTTAAGTCAATAGCAGAATATTACAAAGCAAAACAAATCTAGCTGTACTACTTCTAGTGATATAAACTACTCCTAGTGATAGAAAAAAGGTACTTGTATAAGGGTATGAAGACCAATATTATATCTTACCAAAGCATTTGTAGTTAGAGAACACTTTGCCTCAAAAGCTTTCCACGTTCATCTCATGATACCGCAAATTTCAGTGTGATTTACCCCTACTTTTTCTTTTGACTGAGGTGGCATCCAGATTGCGATGACACCTGATAGTGTCATGATGTGTCCAACGATGACGATGGCGACTGCCGCACCCATGGCCTCACCCACTTCGAGGCACCTGCAAAGTGGGTAAAACCATGGGTAAAACCATGGGTAAAACAGCCACCACCGTCAACCTCGTCCCCTGGTTAGCAGTTGAAAAGGTCCTTTCTCCTTCCTCAAATAATTTAGCACATATAAGGCTTTATTCAAACGTTCTTAGGGTAATGTGGTAGCCTCTCCCCCTTTTTGTTTTGAGCGTGATTATCTAACAAAGCTCATTCATTGGGTGTGTAAGATACTTGTTGGAGTTATTCGCTAGCCAAGCATTCTTTACTACCTTTTGAACCATTCCTTGTAGACAATGCAATAAACATGGTACAATAAGCATTAGTATTAAGATAACAAGTACTATAACAACTGCCCCTTTTATTAAGTCTTGTAACCATCCACTTAGGCCCAAACTTGACAGCTATGATTCGAGGTTTAGTGAACTTGTCTGTAACCTGTCTGTTAAGTCCTTCAGTTTTTGTAATTGTTGAGTTACCGACTGTGATGTATCTGTTAAATTCATACAACACATGCCATCAAACTCCTCACACCCGTGCCCTTGGGCCAAAAGTAGGAAGTCGATAGCTGCCCTATTTTGCAATGTCGCATGCCTTATTGAGTCAGTTTCCATTAACAAAGCACTGAGTGTTGCAGAAGTAGCATTGGTTTGTTTCGCTAGCCAACATCCCAATTTATTTAAAGTGGTTAAGCCTTGGGCAGCAGCGACCCCAGGGGCAAGGAAAGAGGTTAGTATGGTTTTGTCCGCAGTCCAAAAATCCAGTTGGTCATTGCACTCTTCCTGATATTTTCAAATCTGTCATCTTATTCTATGCCGTGGGGTAAGGTTCAATATCATAGAAGTGTTGGGAGTTAACAATGTTAGGTGCCCCAATGTGTAAGGACCACCTCTCAAACGGGAGGGAACACCGTGCCATGCACGATCACCACAAATCAAGAATATTCCTTTAGGGAGTCTCATTGGGACAATAGTAGAGCGCGAGATGTTGCTCGTTGTATAATTACACCAATTGGTAGCATTCTGAAAAATGGCTAACGTGGGGTTTACATCCTGTGACCTGGTATCGTCCTGTCCTGTATAATTAAAATATAAACAGGTAGGGGCTGTCATGCATCCTAAAATACCCAACTCCTGCGGTTCCAACAACTCCTGTGGTCCGTGTGTCATCCATCCGTCCCACTTATCCATAGCTGCAGAGGTGTTTGTTATTTTTTAAAAACAAGGTTAGGTCAGGGGTGGTCTTCTTTACCACCATTGTCGAATCATAGTCCCCTAAGGGCAGACCAACTAAGCATGTTGTAAACAGATTCTCAGCAGTGGATATAGATAAGCAAAGGTGGCCTTGGCCCGTTTGATTAGCTAGTGTAACCCAGATATTTTTTCTTGGTTGAACGGAAAACCACGCCTGAACCTGGCATATCAAACACGTGACTATCAGACTCACGAACAACGGGATTTGCGTCCTGCGTCGGTAAAGACTGTCATCCCATTCACTGGGGTCTCCGATCACATAGGCATTTCTTCAAACTGCTGATTAGCCAACAGTGACAATAATCTATCGGACGGATAGCTATTTGTAACCTGTTCTAAAAAATCAGAGATTGCGATCTGAAACTCCAGAGAACTGGCTAACAACCAATCTAAGTACTTTTGAGATACAGGAACATAAATTATTACAGGTTCTAATCCAGATATTTCTACAATTCTTTGTCTTCCCTTAATAATGAGTTGTGCAAATAATTCATATCTGGTGACCACTATTTTTCTGGGTTGATAGGAGAGAAAAACCCATTCTAATACTTTCAAGCTGTTTGCTGTATTTCCTAACTGTACGGTCAATCCTAGTGGATATTGCCGTTCCCCTCCTGAATTAACTATCATAAGCGAGATACTCTCAGTAGGTGAACATCTGTGAGCATAGGTTGTTGCTATCTTCTCAGTAATTTTCTGCAAAGCCTGGTGTTGATCCTCGTCCAGTTGACGTCGCTCTGGAGCCTCCACCGAAGACTCCAGGAGCGGCATCAATGGCCTCAGATCATCATTAGTAATTCCGCAAATATTGCGAACCCACTGTATATCCCCCATTAATTTTTGGACATCAGAAAGATTTTCTATTTTCGCCTTAATCTTTATTTTTTGTGGGTGGACCACTGCCCTGGTAATAATCCAGCTCAAATATTGCCATGGTTCCTTCTTTTGAATTTTTTTCGGTGCTATTTTTAAACCCCGTTTTCCTAAATAGTGCTCTAAGTGCTGTAAAATGTGGTCTGCATTCAATTGTGTCCCTGCTATTAATATATCAACTATATAATGATACGTTATTAAATCTGGATACTTTTTCCACACCGGTTCTAGAGCCCATGCCACAAATGTCTGACACATCGTAGGTGAATTTTGCATTCCTTGTGGTAACACTACCCAATGATACTTTTTGCTAGCTCTCCTTTATTTACCGATGGTACCATAAAGGCAAACTTCTCTGCATCCTCAGCTGCTAAGGGAATGGTAAAAAAGCAATTGAAATATACTCTTCGATTCCCTGCAAAAGAAATGATACATTTGTGACAATAATTACGACGACATAGAACAAACCCACAACACCGTTTTACAAATATGGCATATTGAAGTTCCTGCTCTTGAACGTCCGGGGAGAGCCGCTGAGACAGTCAACGAGCCGTCATTCCGCATACAAAAGAGTGAAAGCATCAGCTGGCGGTACGTCGGAGTTGACTGCGTCCGTGGGACGTGTGACAAGGTCTTCAGGTCTTACTGCCGGCCGTACCGACCTGGTCGGTACCCACTTCGCTCCGTCCCCTCCCTCTCTGCCAAAGTCTCTTGTCTCATGCCTCGCCAATGTTGGGCAGGGTCGGATCTTGACTTGGGGGAAGGATCATCCCAGGCAGCCCCCTCCTGTTGCGGCACGCACGGGTCAGGAGGCGGGGGCCAAGGAGGACTCGCCACCTCCGTTGGTTGCGTTAGCGGGGGCGGGGGGCGGGCGGGGTGGGGGGGGAGGCGGGCGGGGGTTGCTCGTTCTCACCATTCCCAGCTCGGCCTCCCTTCTCTCCCGGGGCTGTGGCAGCGGCAGCTGCTGCCGCCGTCCGCTCTGATTTTATCCCCTTTATAGAGTCTCTGACTAATCGCCAGGTTGTTAACACTTTCGCGGCCGTATGATCCTCTTTAGAGGCTGCCTCAAACACCAATTTCCCTGCTTTCTCCCAGGTAGGTAACTCAAAAGCTGTTGCAGAGTCTGCTGCTAGCCCCTGGCTCTTCAAAACAGTCTCGAATAGCAATCGCCACGTTGTTGCTAGCTCCGCTGCTTGCCCATCTCCTTTCGAGACTCACCCCATTGATCTTTCACATGGGCACACAGGGGAACACTGAGTACATTGTTCTGGGCAACGTTGTCCCGTCTTGCCCTCACATACATCATCGTAGATCTGTTTCTCTGACTTATTTATGCAGCCGGTTTACTCGGTGCATCTGGCACCTCAGGAGGTGCAGTCAGAGTCGCTGAAGGTCCTGGACCCTCTGACTCAGTTAAAAAGGGATTGGTTGAAGACGGTTTAACAGCCTCCTCCATATCAGCTGCAGCTTTTCTCTCTGCCTTTAAGGCTTTTAATGTGGTTAACATCAACTTCCATGCCGTCACTAACTCTGCGGTGGTTTTATCTCCATTCCCAATATGTTCCTATAACATTTTTCCTATCTCCTCCCACGTCTCTGCCTTAAACGCCACGGACGCATCGGGGGGGTACCCTTTTTGGCACCAAATTAGAAGCCTTCTAAGTGTATATTCATCATATTTCAGTCCTCTCTTAGAGAGCATATGTGGCAGGAGTCTGACCATCGCCCCTTCTTCATGTGATGCGTTCTGCCTTTAGTTCTTTTAATGTCTCTAGGATCAACCTCCAGAGCGTCGTAAATTTTATACTGTCTTTGTTGCCTGTGCTATTCACTTTTCAGTTTTATATCTTTTCATGCAATTAATAACATCTCTCCAAGATTTCATTAATTTTTTTTGCTGATTTATCATCATCGATTACTAGATCCCACAATCAATCTCCATAAGAACGCCACTCGTCTACTTCAAACATACTTTCAGGGTCTTTAAAAGACCCTTTCGCTTTCCCTAACGTAATTAACCCAGCCAGATCTTTTAATTGGCTTACTCCCCGCTTTTCTAAAAAGCATTTTAAGATTTCGAACGCTACCTCTATTTCCATTGCGCGCTATGTTGACCTTCTTAATTATCCGGTCAATTATTTTTGCAGCCTTTTCCCATGGGTAGCCTTCTTTCGGACGGCGAACCCCTTCTTAATTATCCTGGGTTCAAGCACGGATCAGGCGCGCCGCGGCAGCGTCCGCCGATCTTCTGCTCCCTGGTCGCTGCTACCAGTGCTTCTCCGATCTCGCTGTCCGGTGAAAAACAAGGATGGGGTCCCTGTTCGGGCGCCACTTGCGACGAGTGAGGGAAGGCAAGCAGTCGACTCAATATGAGTGATAAGGCAAGCTTCAACTTTATTGCAAAACCTTACACATATTTATACACTAAGTTCTACCTTATGCATACTTGTCTTACAATCATTGGCTTAGCCCTAAAGATTGCATTATCATACTCCTCCTACTTGCGGTTACTGCTACGTGGTCCGGGTTCCATCCTGTTTTTCTTATACAGTGCTGCTTCTTAGCTGTTTACCACAGCTCCTTCTCCTCAAGGCCGAGCCCTGCAGATGTCCAGCTGTTTACCAGCTTCCCAATGCCACAGCTCCCTCTTCTCAAGGCCGAGCCGTGCAGATATCTAGCTGTTTACCAGCTTCTCAATGCTGCAGCTCCTTCTCCTTAAGGTCGAGCCGTGCAGAGTGATCCCAACAATAAATTACCAACCAACAAGAGAGGATGAAAACACAGGAAGGAGAGATGAATGCCTCGACCCACCTAAATACAAATTACACAATGTTCCTCTCAGTGAGTTGTGACTAAGGTCACAGGGTGGATAATGTGGGAAACCACTGTGGGTCTGTAGGGAGTAGCAGGGTTTGACTGGAGCAACACGCTCCTCTTCAAAAGCAACCCTGATGGGTTGCAGTCAGACAGTCTCATAACTGACTATTGTTGAGTGATGTCTGGGATGAGGCGAAAGCCTTGCAGCCTGATGTTCTACGGCAAGGCCACAAAGACCTCCATCAAACGTGAGTAAGCTGACCATTATTAATAACTGAAATTCTTATTAACTATTCATTCCTATTGATCGATGCTATTTGAGTTATATAGTATCTATCGGTCTACAACAAATAAATGAATAAAAAATTAATGAACTGATTAAGTTTTTATTAATCAAATTAGTCTAAATCAATCATTAATAATTACTTATTAATAACAGTCGTTACCTATTAAGATCGATTATTTTATTTATTAGTATTTTGTGGTACTGGCGACGGACACGCCGACGGCCGCTAGCGAGAGGCGCGGCCCACCTCTCCGGCAGCCGGAGCCCGGCCTCGGGGACGCAGGTCTCTGCCCAGGCCGAGGCACGGGGCTGCTGCTTTCCCAGGGACGGCTTCAACCGGGAGCCGAGCCGAGCACATCGCCCGCAGGCGGACACCGAGGCGGGCCACAGCGCAGGCTGTAGCAGAGAAGGCGGCGTTGTCCACAGCGTTACCAGACTTTTTCGTTTCTTACTGCGTGCACACCCGCCACACACGCTCCCAAACCGGCCCCGGCACGAACCCCTCGCCCGCGGCCACACGCACACACGGAGACACCCCCCCTCCCCCTTCCGCCAGCAGTTTTGCCGGCCCGGGGAAGGAAGGAAGGCGGGAGACTTTAGGACCCCGCGGCGTCCCTGCCGCACCCGTGCCCCCCTCCCGCCTTTCGTCCTCAGTCCGTCGGTCGGCCAGTCCGTCGGTCAGTCACCCTGCTGAAGGTATGCGAGGCACAAAGCGGGGGTATTGTTTAGGCTCTGTCAGGAGTCAACGAGGCGCAAGCCTGAGGGAAGGAACAAGGCAACCGCAAAGGGAACGCAACTGCCGACCTTTGAGTGAACTATCCTAAGTAACATCTAATTAACATCGACTCGGCATAGCACAAGCCTGCCCTCCGGTAGGGGAAGACCCCTACCCACAGAAGCCCCTTCCTCACGGGGCACGCGCAGTAAAAAAGGAGGACGCTGTCGCCGTGGAGACGAGGCTTGCGGGAACCAACAGGCGCAAGGGCGCCTGCGCCAGCTCTCAAAAAAATAACGGTGACTTGTTGCTCGGAGCGTAGAAATATTTTCCCTGCGTTAACCGAGGCGCGCCAGCTTTGTGGGCCTACCACCGGCACCCAGCTCGGCGCAGGGGCGGAAGAAAAGCCGCCGTCTCGACTCCGTGTGTTTCCCGGCGCTCTGCGCACCGGGTGACGGAACCCGCGTTTGGCACAACAGCCCCGCTGCGCGCGGGCCGCCGCCGCCGCGCGGTGAAAACCAACGAACGCGAACGGCGGGGGAGGTGAAAAACGAAAAGAGAAAAAAAAACCCCAACCCAACCGACCCAAACAGAAACCTCCGAAAAGCGCCGCCATCCCCCCTCCCCCAGCCAGCCTCTGCGCCAGGCTCCCTCCCCCGCCGCCGGGGGGGCCGGTTGCCGGGCAGCGGGGCGCACGCGGCTGCAGCCCCCTTGCCCCCCGCTGCTCCGGGGCGCCGGAGAGTCTGCGGCCGGGGGGGGCCGCACCCACCGGCCTGCGGGTCCGGAGCTGCAGCGCAGGGAGGGGGAGCGCGCGCGCGCGCGGGGGGGGGTGGCTGAGTGACTCTGAGCGCGCGTGTGTCGCGGGGGGGGGCGGTGTCTGCAGGATCGCGGGCGCAGACTTTAATATATTTATTTTTAACAACGGCTTCTTTAGCCTGGGGAAGTGGAGGGTCAGGGCACTGCAGTGCTCAGTTTGGGATCCTTCCCTTAGAGTTGAATTCGACCCCGGGGCCGTAGGGGAAGTCGTCAAATTTGGTGACGGTATTTGACAGGTAGCTGGATTATACGGGGGAGGTAACTGATCTAGGGGGTCCCAATCCTTCTTTTCCTTTTCTATGTGTTGCTCCCCTACGGTCTTATTTTTATGAAAAATGCCCACACAGGCCTTTATCCATAAACTAGCATACTCGCTCTCCTCTTGGCAAAACGGTTCCTTAGAATTTACATACAGGTTTAGCGCCTGACAAACCCAATCCTCAAATGACCCAAATACAGGCCAAAAAAAACGTGGGGTCTCAAGGGGTTCTTTGGCCATTTTACCATACAATATTAACTAATTTCTCTTTTGTCTTCCCTTTTCCAGGGCCCTTATTATTCCAATGTTTTAACATTATTCCTAATGGAATCTCCGGAGGTATTTTTAGTAATTCGCTCCCTTTCTTCTGGTCCTGGGTTCTCGATTTCGTCTGACCCATCTAGGAATTTTTACTGTGGCAATTCCTACAGCCCTTGGTTACCAAGCAGAGTGTCTTGCAGGGGGTTTCAAACTTGTCACTCACCTATGGATCCTATAAAAATCGCTTCGGTCCTTTACCGGCCAAGTCCCTCGCGGGAGATTGGAACCGCGGTTAGAAGACCTCCACAATCGCTTCGGAACGAGGTTCCGTCTCAGTCACACTCTTACACACACAGGCAACCGAATCCCACCCAACCGAACGGTATACACCTTAAATACTTACGACTCCGTCGTCTTCGTTCGGATCTTCGCGCGCAGAATTACGGGCAAAATAAACTGCTGCAGCCGGCAAGGGAGCTCATAAAAAATCAAATTCTTTGCTTGCCCCTATTTGGGTTCAGGATGGTGTTAGTCCCGACCCGACCCGATCAGGAGCCACCAAAAGGTGGGGCGCCCCTCCTAGATCAAGTCAGTATTCAGGAACCAAGACCATCCCGGACGAGTCCCCAGTTGTGATAAATGATTTAGTCCCAAACAGGATTCCAATTTAAGTTTGCAATTTATTAAACAAATAGAGGCAAGCAAACAGCGCTGGGTGCGCCGGGAGTCTCCGCTCCACCAAGACGCACACCTTCACTTCTTACAATTCCTTCCTTTATACTTCTCTAGGCTTCGTTTCTTGCCTTTCTCCGCCTTTTTCTTGGAAGATGACTCTTTCTTTAAGTACGTCACCACTTCCCCGGTCTGCGCATGCTTCATCTTTTTCTAGGTGATCGTCCGGTGGTCGTTGGGAGGAAGATGCTCCTCTTCGTCAGTGCACTGTACATGACCTCACCTGTGCAGGTGCTCCGTTTTTCTACTTATATTATGCTACCTTATTTGGCTATACATTTTCTTGACATTTCTGGGGTTATTTACAACACTGGTTTGCACTAGTATATCAGGAACTAACTTACATATCAGGAGGCTACATAAGTTACACATATCAAGGGAGTTACCCAAACTATACTTATCAGGAAGTTACATAAAGACTACCACTCCCCTGTTTATGGTCATGCCCTACATATATTCCTTTATTTCAATATAAATGACATTTGCTTCAAGCTTATATTCACTAGATTTTCTTTACACAAATCGCTCATTCCTCACAGTTTCAGGGACAATGGAGCTTTTCTTAGTAGCGGGAAGAGCAAGAAACCTCCACAAATTACAGCTGGGAAGGTTCTGTCTGGATGTGAGAAAAAATAATCCTCACTGAGAGGGTAGTCTTGTGCTGCAAGAGATCACCCAGAGGGAGTCTGGATTATCCCATGGCTTTGTGTTTCAAGGAGCAGCTGGTGAGGGTGGAGAGCCATCAGTGAAGGCATAGAAATGCCAGGGTGAGAGCTAGGTGGGAAAGCAAGATGGCTGTCAGCAAGCTGAAGGGAAAGAGGTGAGGCATGGGACAGTGTAGGGGAGCCTGCATAGAGATGGCCAAGGGTTCTAGCAAGATCGAGAGGTCCAAAAGGACTGAGGTCTTTGTCGTCTTGACTATAGCAGCTGTCTCTACCACCAGGGCCAGTGAGACAAAACTTTATTCTTCTCTTCTCAGAAACTGCCTTCCCAGGACCTGGGCTCAGGGTTTGGCCTTGCCTGCTTCATAAAACGAACCAAGGGTTTTCTCAGCATTACAGCCACCTGTGCAGTGCCCTTGCCTACCTGCAGTCACCGTCTCCAAGTATCTGCTCTAATGAGTCAATGAGGAGCCTTTGGCAGTAATGGGTCTCATTAAGTCCCATTAATGCTTCAAGGTATTTTGGGGTTTGCTTCTGGCTTTGACTTCTTGAGAGGTTTGTTCAGTCTTCTCCCAGTATCTGAGGTTCACGGACTGAGCCCCAAATACACCATGGGGCTCCTTAAAACACAGAAAGCCCTAACAAGTCATGCCTCTTCCTGTAACGTTCTCCACGTCTGCAAGACTCGTATAGCTAATCTGAGTTGTTTCATAGCATGGTTAAGAAGGAAGATTTCAAAGTGCACCTAATAAAGTTATTTTTAATTTTAAAGGCGGTATTTTGTTAATTTCAGTTTAAAGAAGTGATAGAAGCATTATCCAACTGATATGGATCCTGAGTGTCAGGAGCGTCTCCTGAGGAGGTCTGGACAGGTAGGAAAAGCAGTCCCTTGAGATCTGACACTGGGTGGACAACCTTGCTCCTCACCTCCCCAGACTCCCCACCTGTCGTTGGCCACCTGGGATTTACATCACTTTCCCTTCATCAGACTTCTCTGAACTCTGGGAGCTGAATGTTAGAGCTCCATTGCACCATCTCCCACCCACTTTCCTTAGAGGACTGGCTGCACACAGGCACAGAAGGATGTTTCCCATTTGCAAGCAAAGCAAAGTAAATCACGATCAAGTGTCTTAAGCAATAAAACACTCCTCAACCATATACTAAGTACAAGCTGCCTCTAATGAGGTTGCCTTTCTACAAGGGATGATCTTACGAGAAATGTTTTAGATAGATAGATAGATAAAGGTAGATACAATTAAAAGAGTTGGCTAAAGATACCGTTATACTACTGAAAGACAGGCAGGCTTTTAGTCCCTGAAGCTCAAAGCAGCAGTGTGGGTGGGAAGTATCTGAATGAACAAAGAGTAAGGGAAGGAGAATAATGGAAAGGGCCTTTGTCTAGACAGTCTGCTGAAAACATTACTTCAGAAATGGTCATTGTATCAGCACAGGTGAAAATATATGAAAGATTAGAATTATTAACTACAAAAGACATTAACCACTTGATCCAGTGTGGCCTGGCAGCAAAGGCAGCCAGCAGTGTCCTGACGTGTATAAAGAGGAGCCTCGCCAAAAGAGTGAGGGAAGTGGTTGTCTCCCCATGCTCATTGCTTGTTAGACCACCTGTAACCAATTATATCCAGTTTTAGGGCCCCAGTTCAGGTGTACTGATCTGGCTGGGATGGGGTTACCTTCCTTCATAGCAGCCTGTGTGGTGCTATGTTTTGCATTTGTGCCTTAAACAGTGTTGATAACACACCAGTGTTCTGGCTATTGCTGAGCAGTGTTTGCACTGTGTCAAGGCCTTCTCTGCTCCCTCCCAGTGAGTAGGCTGCAGATGGGCAAGAACAGCTGACCCCAACTGACCAAAGGGATATTCTCTAACGTACGACGTTGTGCTGAGCAATAAAAGCTGGGACAGAGGAAGAAGGAACTAGAATATTTTTGTTACAGGAATCACTTCCTAGTTCACATGCAATCCATTGCATAGCATTAGTAAAAGGCCTTAGACCTTCATAAGCGGTGAACTTTCACCTAGCTACTGATGAAGTTCTACTGAACTCTTACTTAGTCGCGTGAGGGAAGGCCCTGAAACTGGTGTAAATTAGAAAGATAAGATAGCCACATCCATCAGCAGAGGTTGCCTCATCGAGAAACGAAAAAGAACGGCCCGCTTGGAGACAGTGAAAGGATCCAATGAGGAAAAAGGAGACCCCAGACCCAAATACTCCAACTGGACTAAACCGTCTCACAAGGGGAGGGGAGCTTAGACTGTAAGGGTATAATTGTCCAGAGAGTCTCTGGTTCGGGGTCCGTCTCCAGAGGCACTCAGCTCAAGCTGTTCTTCACCACTGTACCGCTTAATAAATTCAACTGGTATACGTCATGTCAGAGATTCTGCTTCAGGAAACCTAGGGTTGAGCCTGAGGGAAGAGAAAGCACCCAAGAGAGACTCTGTCTGTGTGTGTGTGTGTGTGTGTGTGTGTGTGTGTGTGTGTCTGTGTGTGTGTGTGTGTGTGTGTGTGTGTGTCTGTGTGTGTGTGTGTGTGTGTGTGTGTGTGTCTGTGTGTGTGTGTGTGTGTGTGTGTCTGTGTGTGTGTGTGTGTGTGTGTGTGTGTCTGTGTGTGTCTGTGTGTGTGTGTGTGTGTGTGTGTGTGTGTGTGTGTAGAGTCGAAAGGCGCACACGTCGGCTCACTGGAGTCTCCTGCTGCAAAGGGACTCCAGACCCAGCAGTTAAAGTCTCGGGTGGTGTGTGTGCAACTCCTTGATTGGTGTGTGAATGCTCAGGCAGCGGCTTCTCCATTAACGTTTTGTCATTCAAAGAGTCTTCTGTGTGGAGACTGGCTGGGCATCATTTTTGCTTGTGGGAGGTGGTGAGTGGTTGCCTTTGCGTTGCTTGTTATTATTATTGGTTGTTGATTTTTTAAAAATCTCTTTCTTTCACCTGCTAAGCTGTCTTTATCTTGACCCACAACTTTCCGTGCTTTATTTCTTCCTGTTCTCTCTCCTGTCCCAGTGGGGAAGGGGGGGAAAGAGTGAGCGGCTGCGTGGCTGCCGGGCTATTGGCCAGAGTCAATCCACCACATCAAGGAAGACGTTGACAACTGGGAGTGACTTCAGTGGGAGGCTGCCAAGATGCGCAGGGGCTGCAGCACTTGCCTGGGGAGCAGAAACTGAGGGAAAGGGCTGCCTTCGGCCTGGGAAAGGGAAGGTCTGGGGAACCTCATAGCAGCCAGCCAGTCCCTGCAGGGAGGTTTTCAGGAAGATGGAGCCAGTCTTGTCACCGTGGTGCTTGGCAGGACGATAATAGACGATAGTCAAATGTTGAAATAAGGAATGTTGAGGCTGGAGATAGGGACAATCTTTCTCTCCATAAGGGCATCCAAACATTGAAGCAGGTTTCCCAGAGATGTTTTCCTGTCTTTGTCCTTGGACATTTTCCAGCCCCCATGTGGCAAAGCCTTGAGCAAAGTGGTCTGACTCCGTAGCCGATTCTGCTGTGAGCATGAGGTTGGACTGGAGACCTACTGAGGTCCCATTCAGGAGAGTGGAAAACTAAATGATGCTGTGGTTCCTTCCTCTCTAGGTGTGCCCTTGATGACAGTAGGGAAAGCTGTCAGGTTCCCCGTGACCATGGAAGTAAGTCAGATGCTGGCATAGTCAGATCAGCTGAAGTTGTCTTCTCCTCCTCCAGGCAGTGTTGCTCAGATGCAGGACTGCTTCACAGGTATCCCCAAACAGCCCTGGTTATTTCCTTTGCTTCACCATTCATTCCCTTTTCATTCTTTTCCCACCTCTCAAGTCCTGCTCTTTAACCATCCTTATCCCCACCCATGCAAAAAGCCAAGGACTTTTCACTGTTTATCCAGTGGCCCTGCATTTGCTCACTTTGAACCCTCCTTTGGTGTCTCTGCGGTGGTTACTGTGGTGCTTTCTACCTCGCATTGCAACTCAACTTAACGCTAGTACTCTTTTCTTCTCTGTAGTGTCCTGCAGCTACTTAAGTTCTGATCTTGTTAGAGGCACCACGACTCAGGATGGCCGTTGGCACGCATACTTTAAAAGCTGGACTGTTGGAGGTTCAGTCCAGAGGGACCTTGGCACACCTGGGATTTGGCCAGCAGAAACCTCAAGGTTTTGAAGGAAAAGCTCAGAAACAACTCCATGCAGCAGCATGGACAGGGACCTGACTGACTAAGGAGTGTCCTGAGGTGAAGTATCTGGGAACTGTGACAATGCCATATGAGTCAGTGGTTCTCACATTTCGAAAGGAGAGTGGAGTGTCTGGAGGAGGTCTGCCAACTTGAAGTGAAGGGCCTAAAGGATGAGCTGTGGGGAGAGTCTGAGGGAGCTGGGTGTCTGTAGCCTGCTGAAGTGGAGGCACGGGTTTACCTAGCAAGAGCCTGCACCTGCCTGGAGGGATAACGGAGCCAACCTGTTTTCTGCAGTCACCATTGATGCGACAGAAGGAACAGCCACAAGCTGCCTCTTGGGAGCTTTAGGCTGAACCTCAGGAAAAATAAAATGGACTAGGAGGAGCGTTGCCATGATCTCCACCTTTGGAGCTCTTCAAGTTTCAGCGCCGCAAAGTCACGGCCAGCCTGGAGGCTGGACTAGAGACCCCCTCGCAGCAGTCTCTTTCCCAACAGGCCTGTGCCTTGCCACATGTCATATGAGAAGAGACTAAGCTGGAGGAGAGGGTCTCTACATCACAGGACAATTCAGGGTGGAAGGAGGGTCAGGAGGTCTCTGGTGTTGCACTGGCTCCAAGCAGGGCCAGCTCTGAGGTCAGACCAGCTTGCTCGCTAAATGCCAGAATCCGGAGAAAGAGTTTACACATGAACCAGGCATCTGTGCCGCCGTTACAGAAATGGAGACAAGGCCTTTGACCAGCTCCCTGAACACAGCTATTGGTACGTCATGCCCCCTGAGAACATCCATCCTCCCGGGAACATCCATCTTCTTGTCCAAAGGAGTGGGATCCTTATGCAACTATCCTGCCATATCTCCAGACCATGGGGTGCTTTACACTGTAAACAGAACTGAAGGAAAGCCTCTGACTTGGGTACTGTCAACTGAATTGCTAAAAGAGGGGAAGATGGAGGGATCTCGGAGCTTCCAGGTTCTTCCTGAAGATAGAAGGCCTCAGATATAGGAACAGAAGATAACAGTTTTGAACTAGCCTAGGCTTTAGATCATTTCACATGTGATGGCTCTGCTCCATCCTTTCAGTCATTGGCACCCAGAAACCTCATCTGCTTTTCCTTCCTCTCCTCCCAAAAGCTGATCAAGTGATGGGAAGAAAGGAAGGAGAAAGGCCCTAGGCCTCTGTGACTCACCTGGGCTCTGGCACTTGGAGGGCCACAGTGTCATCCATTGTACACCCCATAAAGAATCAAGCTGGGAAGTGACTCTTCACGTACAAGTGAACAAGGTCGATGGACAGGCAAGGCTGTGTCTGGAGACCAGTACACCTAGAGCATCGATCAAGCTGGGGCTGAAACTCAGGCCTGGTCTTCAATGGTCACCTGGGCCCATGGACAGAGGTGTGGATGGACCCCCCAGGGTCCTGAAGGCCTCTGGATGCTCTCAGGGCCCTGACACTGCCCCCATGGGATCCCACCTGCCAGTGCCCTCAATAGGCCAAGTTCTCATTCCCGCATGTGCAGGGTCTGTGCTCGGCTACTCTCCTTCCCCGCTTCTGTGCAGATCTGGGAGACCACAGTTTCATGCTGACTACAACCAAGGCTGAAACTGGTCTTCCCATCCCTGACCAACTTTTCCTCTTTTGGGAGTACAAGGTCCAGGTGAGCCTCAGACTGGGTGGCACAGTTAGAAGCTGACCCACACACAAGATCCCGCCTAACCTGTTGCATGTCCCATAGAGAACATCCACACATCTGACCTGCTCTGGTAGCAAGCAGGGCATCCTCCACTTCTCGCCTTCCCTGTTAGTCTCACCTAAAGATGTTGTATCTCCGTCAGTCACAAAAGCTGTGGGAGCTGTCCTTTTCCGTCTTGGCTCTTGCTCCCCTAACGTCACAGCTTTGCGATGGCATGTTGTCCTCCTGCTGTCTGTGCTCCAGGCTGTGGGCTTTGGTGCACATTAGGCCTGTAGCACCTCAGATGTGGCACCAGGGCCAAGGGCAGATTTGTCACATGGACACCTGATACCAAAAGATTGGCCCTCTTTGTGTGGAAAGGCTTCACAGCCGATGTGTGCTGGAGTGGATGGCAGGAGGCAACATAATGATGAAGGAGGTTCTCACAATGAGAGCAAAAGCTGCAGTCCCCAAGACCAGACAGAAAACGGGCTTGGGCTGTGCAGCCCTGGCAGGAGAGGGGTTTGCTGTCCCAGGTGACTCTTGCAGCAATGCGTGGGGCCTGTGACAGAGGTGAAGCCGATCTCCAAGAAGGACAAGCTGCTGCTGAGAAAGTCCCCGGGGGAGGACAGCCTGTCATCCAGCCACACTGTGGACATCATGCTGGGGGCTGACTGGCTAGATAGCAGCTCTGCAGAGAAGTACCTTAGGGTCCTGGAGGGCAAGCAGCTGAGCATGAGCCAGCCAGGCAGCCTTGCAGCAAAGGCCAGCAGCCTCCTGGGCTGCATTAGGAAAAGCATTGCCGGCAGATGGAGGGAAGTTAACCTTCTCCTCCACTGAGCACCGGTGGGCCACATCTGGAGTGCTGTGTCCAGTGCTGGGCTCCCCAGTGCAAGAAAGTTGTTGACCTGCTAAAGCAAGGCTATCAAAGGGCCACAAAGCTGATTTAAGGGACCGCAGCATCTTCCATAGGACGGAAGGCTGAGAGGTCTGGGACCGTTAAGCCTGGAGAAAAAATTGCTCAGGAGTGTGGAGTAATAGGGCACGGACTGTGGCAGGGCTTCAGGCCAAAGACCTTTATTGTTAGCGTAGCGTGCTTTTTACACAAATACAGCCCGTTCACGCACCTAAAAGTGCTACCCGGTTGGCTATTGCTTTAAGTCCACGCGACTCTCACAGAGGCAGGATTGGTCGCCTCTGTATGTCCACGCGCTCCTTTGCTTCTTCTTAGTTGTTTACCACAGCTCCTTCTCTTCAAGGTTGAGCCCTGCAGGTGTCCGGCTGTTTACCAGCTTCTCAATGCCACAGCTCCTTCTCCTTAAGGTCGAGCCATGCAGGGTGATCCCAATATCACCCCCTTTTTGTTTATCTATAAACAAAACCTGATGGTTCATTTGCAACCCGAGGACTGTGAGGAAGATGAACCATCTGTACACTCTTCTATCGTCCTGCACCACGAACTCAGCCCAGCAGTCGGTAGGTGCCAGCTTTACGTGGGCGTCCCCACGGAGGCAACGGTGGCCTTGCCGTACACCGGCCCACTGCCCTTTGGGAAATCCCGGTATTTATACATTTGCAGAGGAACGAGTTTCGACACACGTGGCCAGCGAGTGTCAGAACATGCCTTGGTTGCCACCTTTCAACACAGAGAGCCTATGGCATACGCGCCCGCTGGCCAGACGTGCTGCACGTGCCCCAGCCACCCTGTCTGTTGGTTCGTAGGCTTTGTTCACGCGGCATATTACCATAATCCAGCAGTCACATATCAACCATGCTCAAGCCAATAGCAGAATGTTACAAGGCAAACAAAATTGTGAATTGTGCTTTATATTCCTCCGTTACTGCATGCCTTCCCCATCCTCCCCTAACCTTGATCAACTTTCTTATCTCTTGGGCTGTTTTCTCTCACCCAGCATAGTATCTGTTTCTTACCCAGCCATCCATTTTCTGATATTCTAACTGCAGTTTTCTCACAGGCCAAAATTCCATCTGTTAACCCCTCCGTATGTATACGATAATTGGCGATAATTTCCATTTCTGCCGACAAGCTAACTATTGCTTTTTCTAGCTGAGATAAACGTCTGAGTCCCAAACAGGATTCCAATTGAAGTTTACAATGTATTACATTATATACATTAACCACTCTGCTAGACTTAGGCTTGCGGTCATACAAGGATACGTAGGACAGAAGGTTACACTTCATCACACGAATCAGATGAACATATTTCACATAGCTGTACTACTCCTCGTGATGGGAAAAGCGCCCGTACAAAGCTATGATAACCTTTATTATATCTCACCAAGGGATTTGTAGTTATAGAGTGCTTTGCCCTAAAAGCTTTCCATGTTCCTCTAATGATACCGCTAATTTCAGTCTGATTAATTATCTGTGTTATAAATGATTTAGTCCCAAACAGGATTCCAATTCAAATGTACAATTTATTAAGCGAATAGAGGCAAGCAAACAGCGCTGGGTGCACCGGGAGTCTCCGCTCCAGCAAGACGCACGCAGTACAGTTCCTGTTCCTGGTTTATATCCTGTCCGTTAATACATATTCATGAACAGGCGTGTCTTCTTTGGCACATGCCCTCTTCTCCTTCTAGGATCTTCTCGAATCTTCCTCAGCGTGATCCTGTTCGCTAATACATATTCATGAATAGGCGTGTCTGCTAATACATGTTAATGAACAGGCGTGTCTTCTTCAGCGCGTGCCCTCTTCTCCTGCTAGAGTCTTCTTGAATTTTCCTCGGCGTGCCCCCAGGATGACCCCAAACCGTATGCATGCACTTTCTTTACACAATACTATGCGGTCAGTGGTCAAACTGGTTTGAGCTGATATACCAGCCAAGTAGTTTAACTTTCTCCTGTAAAATACCCCTTTTTATGGTGCAGGAGAAATCCATAAAAGTCCAGAAGGTTACACTTCATCACACGAATCAGATGAACATATTTCACAATCCCCCATCTTTTTCTTTATAGTATTGATTCGTGTTTTCGTTTCCAACTGAGTACTGCAGATATCTGCATTCCTTGTATAACCGAGTAGATTAATCTAGTAACAATTCCCCACATATCCCCAATACAACTATCCCGATTTTAGTAAGCCAATCACCACCCATAAAATCTCCCCAAAATCCTCCTAGATTGATTCCATTCCAAGTTTATCTCTCAGGAGGCCATTCGTTATACACCTGGACTCCTAGTCGCTCTCCCTAATTTATGGGTAACAGGAAAAAACTAGGTTTTATTGTTGATTACACGTACGGGCTGTACAATTAGAAAAGGTCCTCAGTTTTCCCATTTTTCTGGGGTAAACCCCAGCTGGACTTGTTCCAATATTGACTACAGTTATTTGCCGTAGTCAGAGTCAAGGAACTCACCCCAAGTAGAACTAGAAGAGGTCCGGTCAGGGCCATAGTGGTCGGCGGTCACAGCCCAAAGGGGTTGCAGCCCTTGGCAGACCCTTTTTAAGCCGCAACACCAGTTCCCCTCCGGTCTTGCCCTCTTCCTTCCTTTAAGGGGGTGCTTTCTTAGTACCCAAATTAATTGAGCACTGCTTGTGAAGGCCAGAGCTTTGCTAGATCAGTGGTTTGTCCAGACCTGAGCACTTGCCCGAGCCTGGCGATCCTCTTTATTTGCAAGGCTTTATGGCTACAGAAAACTGCCAGTTAGCCTGCAGTTCTTACAAATAAACACCACCTTCTACACCAAGGACAAATTCTAGTTCCAGCTCCTTTTTCCTGTTCTTCTTTTGCCAACAACTCCTTCCGATGATACTCGTTTGGAGTACCCATTGTTGTTTCCTATTACCCTTTCCCATTGTTTTCCAAACTTGGGGATTACTTATATTGCTCTCCATAGCTTCCCATGGCCATCGTTCACCTCGATTTGTTCCACCACAAACGTAACAATTAGTTATATTCAATGACTTAGCAATGTTTTCAGCAAGATTTACAAGTAGATTTTTAGCAACTGTGGGAATTTCATGTTTCATTCCTGTTTCTATTACAGGAGTAGCCGCAATAAAATTCCCACAGCAATTTAGTCAGATGTGACCTTCCACTCCTTCCCTGGACCTTTCACTCGCGACACATGTGTCCATCCTTTTTCAGCAGTTCTCACAGCTGTTTCTGTAGTGAATAAAACAAGGAAAGGTCCTTCCCAGAGGGGAGATAGGTTTCCTTCTTTCCATGTTTTTATCAGAATTTTATCTCCTGGTTCTAACTGATGAATTGCAAATCCTAAAGGTGGTGTTTGGGCCACCATCCCAATCTCTCTTCATTCTTTTAATCTTTTTCCAATGGTAATTATATCTTGTTGGATACTATGATCCTCAATTACATTGTTCCCCAGAGGCATTCCTTGAAAATAAGGCATGCCATAGAACATTTCATATGGCGATATTCCAGTCTCACTGTATGTTTTTGTTAAGTGCCAATGGTAAACGTTTCGTCCAGGGCATTTGTGTCTCAATCATTAATTTAGCCAATTGTTGTTTTATTGTTTGATTCATTCTTTCTACCTTCCCTGAGCTTTGTGGGTGCCACAGAGTGTGGTATTCCCACTGAATACCTAATGATTGACATAATAGTTTTATTATTTTAGAAGTAAAGTGTGTGCCCTGGTCAGAATCAATGTACTGGATTATCCCATATCTAGGTATCAAATGTTCTAATAAAATTTTTACCACCATCTGTGCCGTAGCTCATGCTACAGGGTACGCTTCTACCCACTGTGTTAAATGATCTACTATTACCAATAAATATTTTATCCTCCCTACCTTAGGCAATTCAGTGAAATCGACTTGTACTTTCTCAAAAGGTCTGTAAGCTGTTTTTCTCCCTCCCGTGGCTGCTTGTCGAAACACTGTCTTATTTACCTTTTGACAAATTAAGCAACCTTGTGTAATTTGCTTTGCTATTTCAAAAATTCCAATACAACCAAATTGTTTAAGAAAATGATCACTTAACGCTTTTGTACCCCAATGTGTTTGTGCATGCAAACGTTCTAATAATCGCCTGGTGTAGGCTTTTGGCAGCATTTCTCGCCCATCGGGCAGTGCCCATTTTCCTTGTTCTAATTTAGCTCCTATTTTCTTCAATTTTGTTTGTCCTTCTGGGGTAAACTCCTTCTCTCTTTCCTCTCGTCCTTCTTTGCTGGTGTCCTCCTTTGTTTGTATGACATTAATTTTGGCAACTTTAGTCCTCAAGGCTGCTTCCTGGGCCTCTTTAGCTGCTAAGTTATTTCCTCTAGTTCGGTAATCACCAAAAGTCCCTTTTGGTGTCCCCTCACATGTACCACTGCTATCTCCTTTGGTTCTCTTAACGCCTTTAAAATTTTTACTATTAATTCTTGATGTATTAAATTCCTCCCGTGAGTATTAATCCAACCTCTTTCTTCCCAAATTTTTCCAAAAGTGTGGACCACCCCATATGCGTATTTAGAATCTGTAAATACAGTCCCGCTTCTTCCTTTTAATAATTCCAGGGCCCTACATAGCGCATACAGCTCACAAGCCTGAGCTGATCATGATGGACTCAGAGGTCGTGATTCCACAATTTCTAAGTCCTTATTAATTATTGCATATCCCGATTTTCTCTTCCCTTCTACCACTCGGGAGGAGCCATCTATAAACAGCGCTTCTCCATTTTACAACTCAGCATCTCTTAGATCTGGTCTCACCTTAGTCTGGGTCTCAATTACCTCTAAACAGTTATGTTGTAATTCCTCTGATGGTTCTCCAAACAAAAATTGTGCTGGACTCTGAGCAGAAGTCACCCTCAGTTCTAAGTCAGGGGAGTCTATTAGTATTGCTTCATACTTTAGTGTCCGGCTGTCCGTTAACCATTTTTCCGCTTCTTGTTGTAAAACATTTCTGACATTGTGTGGGGTATACACTTTTAAAGGAGCACTAAAGGTAATCTTCCTAACTTCCTCTATTAATAATGCTGTAGCAACCAAAGCTTGGAGACAAGCAGGCCATGCTCTGCTTACTGGATCAAGTAACTTAGAACAATGCCCCATGGGTTTTTTGGATTCCTGCCCAGTCTTGAGTAAGAACTCCATATGCTGTCTGGCTTGATGTATTCACAAAGAGATAGAAAGGTTTTTCTAGATCTGGGAGGCTCAATACAGGTGCTTGTATTAATGCCCTTTTTACTTCCTCAAATCTCTGATCATCTTCAATAAACCACTTAAGTTGGTTATTAGTTAATTTTTCATATAAGAATTTTACTTTACCACTATAATTTTCAAGCCATGGTCTACAATATCCTACTAATCCCAGTATTTGCCTAATTTCCGTTTTAGTCTGTGGGGGTCTTAAGGATAGAATCCCAGATACCCTATCAGGATCTAACTTCTTCCTTCCCTTACTCAGCCAATGTCCTAAATATTTTACTTCTTGTTCTACAAACTGTAGCTTTGATCGGGACACCTTTAATCCCTTTTCCCCTCGAAAATTTAACAATTTAATGGTGGCTTTTCGGATCCCCTCTTCAGTTTCTCCTGCTACTAATGAATCGTCCACATATTGCAATAATTTTACCTCCTTAGGTATTGTGAAATCTTGTAGAATTTTTTCTAAAGTTTGTCCAAATAGATTTGGTGACTCCGTAAACCCTTGTGGTAACACAGTCCATCTTAATTGTTGTTTTTGTCCTGTTTCGGGGTCCTCCCACTCAAAGGCAAAATAATCTCTGGATGCCTCATCCAGAGGACAGGCCCAAAAAGCATCTTTCAAATCTATTACACTATACCAAGTATGTTTGGGAGATATATGACTCAATAAAGTATAAGGATTTGCCACCACAGGGAATTTAGTGACTGTTCGCTGATTTACAGCTCTTAAGTCCTGCACTATCCTGTATGACCCATCCGGCTTTTTTACGGGAAGAATGGGCGTGTTATGAGGGGACATACATGGTTCTAGGGTTCCTTTTTCCAAAAGTCTGTCAACTACAGGTTTTAATCCTTTTCGACCCTCCATAGGTATAGGGTATAGCTTGATTCTAATTGGGCGGTGCGGATCTATTATTTGAACGCTTATGGGGTCCATTTTGTCTTTCCAGTTTCCCCTTCCTTATACCACACTGAGGGGTTAATAGCTTCTTCATCCTCTTGTGTTAAAGTGTATAATTTAATCTGCAATTTGTCCCCTTGACTCTGAATGCTCAAGTTTAACTTCAAAATCAAATCCCTTCCTAATAAATTGTATTCCGCTTCAGGGAGCAAAAGTAAATCAAGACAAATTTTCTTTTCTGTTTCTACTTCTACATCTTTCAATATATTTACTTTAAAAGGCTCTCCTTTTGCTCCTGCTACTGACACGTAACTCTTCCCTTTTTCTATTCCTTTTGGAAGTTTTTGAATGGTTGACTTTTCGGCCCCTGTATCCACTAAAAATAAAACTTCCTCTTTATGGGGACCAATCAATAATTTTATCAAGGGCTCTGTTGATGTTGAAGTCCCCAGAAGATAGAGCCCCCAACACCCCTAATCTTCTTTGAACATCTTCTCATCTTGTTCCCGCTGACGGCAGTTCTTCTGAACATGTCCCCTCTTGTTACAGTAGTAACAGACGGGAATTGTAAATCTTCCTCGATAAGGCTGTCCCCAGGGTGTCTGCTCTATTCTTTTTTCCCTTTTCTCTCCAGGAGTCGTCTTATTTTTCTGACTTTCCCTTACTGCTGCTACAAAAATTTTTGCTTTTGCTTTTTGTTTTTCTTCGTCCCTCCTAACATAGACTTTCTGGGCTTCTCTAAGTAACTCCTCTAATCCTCTTTCTTGCCAATCCTCCAATTTTTCTAATTTCCTTCTTATATCCCCCCAGGATTTAGCTACAAATTGTGTTCTAAGGAGTGCGGTCCCAGCCACTGTATTTGGATCAATTCCAGAATACATTGGTAGGTTTTTCCTCAACCTCTCCAACCATTCTGTTGGAGATTCGTCTTTCCCTTGTTGTTCATTAAATGCTTTAGTAATGTTTTGCCCTCGGGGAACCGCTTCCCTTATTCCCTGTATGATTAACGTTCTCAAATCCCTCATATTTTGTCTTCCTGGGGGTTGTTGATGATCCCAGTGGGGATCCACATTTGGCCATTTCTGATCTCCCGGGGGTCCTGCCTGACTCTGTCTTTCCCAAATTCTCATTCCAGCTTGTCTAATCATTCCCCTTTCCTCAACAGTGAATAGGATCCCTAAAATGGACTGTATTTCTTCCCAGGTATAAGTATTGGGGCCTAGGAATTGGTCCAATTTTTCAGCTACTCCGAGGGGATCATCTAATAGGGTCCCCATTTCTTTCTGGAAATTTCTCACGTCTGTGGTATTTAACGGGACTGCCACAAACCCCATGCCTCCCTGATTGCCTCCGAGGGGTACTTCTCGTAAGGGATATAGAGAAGCTCCCTCAGATACAGCAGTCCTACTTCTCGTACATGCAGCCGGAGGTCGATCTAATTCCGGTGCTGTTGGTGGTGGAGACAGGGGCAACGGTGGTACAGAGAGAGGTACTACGGCCACCGGAGGGGGAGCCGCCGCCGGAGATGGATTATTAGAACATGGAGGCGGTAGGTTATCCAGTGGCTCCCATTTATCATCTTTTTCCTTTTCACTTTTCCCCTCTTCTTCTTCCTCAAACTTTTCATCTGTTTTTAATGTAAGTATTGAGGCTGGAAAAGAACGTAAAGTTCTGTCCCATAATCCTGCATAATCACTTTCCTCCTGACTAAAAGGTTCCTTTGAATTAACATATATATTTAAGGCCTGGCAGATCCAGTCTTCAAAAGATCCAAAAACGGGCCAAAAGACATGTGGTCTCAAAGGTTCTTTTGGCCATTCTACCATACAATATTGAACTAATTTTTATTTACTTTTTCCTTTTCTGGGGCCCCTATCATTCCAATTTTCAATCATTATTCCTAATGGACTCTCCGGAGGTATTTCTAGTAATTCGCTCCCTTTCTTGTGGTCCTGGGGTCTCGATTTCGTCTGACCCATCTAGGAATTTTTACTGTGGCAATTCCTACAGCCCTTGGCTACCAGTAAGAGTGTCTTGCAGGGGGTTTAGGACCTATCACCCACCCACGAATCCTATAAGAATCACTTCGGTCCTTCACCGGCCAAGTCCCTCGCGGGAGATTGGAACCGCGGTTAGAAGACCTCCACAATCGCTTCGGAACGAGGTTCCGTCTCAGTCACACTCTTACACACACAGGCAACCGAATCCTACCCAACCGAACGGTATACACCTTAAATACTTACGACTCCGTCGTCTTCGTTCGGATCTTCGCGCGCAGAATTACGGGCAAAATAAACTGCTGCAGCCGGCAAGGGAGCTCATAAAAAATCAAATTCTTTGCTTGCCCCTATTCAGGTTCAGGATGGCGTTAGTCCCGACCCGACCCGATCAGGAGCCACCAAAAGGTGGGGCGCCCCTCCTAGATCAAGTCAGAATTCAGGAACCAAGACCATCCCGGACGAGCCCCCAATTGTTATAAATGATTTCGTCCCAAACACGATTCCAATTCAAATTTACAATTTATTAAGCGAATAGAGGCAAGCAAACAGCGCTGGGTGCGCTGGGAGTCTCTGCTCCACCAAGACGCACGCGGTTCAGCTCCTGTTCCTGGTTTATAACCTGTCCGTTAATACATATTCATGAACAGGCGTGTCTTCTTCGGCGCATGCCCTCTTTTCCTGCTAGAGTCTTCTCGAATCTTCCTCGGCGTGCCCCCAGGATGACCCCAAACCTTATGCATGCACTTTCTTTACACAATACTATGCGGTCAGTGGTCAAACTGGTTTGAGCTGATATACGAGCCAAGTAGTTTAACCTTCTCCTGTAAAATACCCCTTTTTATGGTGCAGGAGAAATCCATAAAAGTCCAGAAGATTACACTTCATCACACGAATCAGATGAACATATTTCACACCTCTAAGTATGGATCTGCATGTGGCCCACAATCTAGTAATGTTTCTTGCATATGGACCACCCCTGATCATAAAAGACGTTTTAAACAATGGGTGAAGAGACCCCATTATACCATGTCATTGGAACCAGACAGGCTATGGAATTGTATAAACAAGATAAATTGTTACAATATGGATGATTATCTATGGATACCGTTTGCCTCAGACCTCCATCACGCCTTAAGAAGTATATGCCTGTGCCACAATTACAGTGCTCCAATCCCTAGCTTACAGACAGCATGTCAGATAGAATCCTCTAAACACATGGCTAGTAAATGTAGGATTCCTTCCCAACATTATAAAAAACGGATGCAAGACTCATGAGCCAGTAGTAAAGAGCACAAGTACCACTCTAATGTATCCTGCACTGCTTGAGACCGTATGGGTATGTTCTAATGAAGAGATATCAGATTACAGTCAACCCTATTGGGATGGGTTAGAATGCACTTTAGGAATTCCACAAGTTTATCTCCCATAATAGCTTTTAATCATACTCAGGAGTCATTCACTGTAGTCATTCATGAAACCAAGAGGGTACAGAACAAAGAGAAATGTATTGCCCTCCGTGTCACGGCCAAGCTATTATACAGCAGGGATGAGAGTAAGCTTAGCAATGGGATTGTTTTGGACTTCTTCGGCTGTGATAATTGAAAATTGATTATATCTAGAAAATCTACCATGGCAAGGAGAGACTCTAGCTAATTGTATGCAGCCAGCCAGCAAGGCTAAGCAACAGCCAGCTTGTACCCACGAGCAGCCTCACAGATGACTTTAGAAAATCAATTAGCATTGAATATGGTACTACTAAAGGAGAACAGCGTTTGTGGATGGCTGAATAACACCTATCCTGGCAAAACCTGCTGTCAATTCCAAATGTGTCCGCTACTCTGCATCAAGCTAGAGATGAAATGCAAAAAACTGTGGACCAAACCCATGAGCTCAATGAGAAGATGAAACCAAGCAACTGGCAATGAACGAGGTGGATTTAAAATATTTTCAGTTGGCTCAGATTAAAAGTTAGTGGATGGGATCATAGTCTAACCCAGTATGTATTAATGTTTATCATAATGATTGTTATTGTCCGTATTTGATTGTCACGTGTGAAATCTATGATAACTAGAGCTGTAACCATGCGTGTTAAGAGGATTCACATCTATGATCCTGAATACATCCCTTTAATACCATCCCCTATTATAAATTGCGACGAGCGAGGGAAGGCAAGCAGTCGACTCAATATGAGTGATAAGGCAAGCTTCAACTTTATTGCAAAACCTTACACATATTTATACACTAAGTTCTACCTTATGCATACTTGTCTTACAATCATTGGCTTAGCCCTAAAGATTGCATTATCATACTCCTCCTACTTGCGGTTACTGCTACGTGGTCCGGGTTCCATCCTGTTTTTCTTATACAGCGCTGCTTCTTAGCTGTTTACCACAGCTCCTTCTCCTCAAGGCCGAGCCCTGCAGATGTCCAGCTGTTTACCAGCTTCCCAATGCTGCAGCTCCTTCTCATCAAGGCCGAGCTGTGCAGATATCTAGCTGTTTACCAGCTTCTCAATGCTGCAGCTCCTTCTCCTTAAGGTCGAGCCGTGCAGAGTGATCCCAACAATAAATTACCAACCAACAAGAGAGGATGAAAACACAGGAAGGAGAGATGAATGCCTCGACCCACCTAAATACAAATTACACAATGTTCCTCTTAGTGAGTTGTGACTAAGGTCACAGGGTGGATAATGTGGGAAACCACTGTGGGTCTGTAGGGAGTAGCAGGGTTTGACTGGAGCAACACGCTCCTCTTCAAAAGCAACCCTGATGGGTTGCAGTCAGACAGTCTCATAACTGACTATTGTTGAGTGATGTCTGGGATGAGGCGAAAGCCTTGCAGCCTGATGTTCTACGGCAAGGCCACAAAGACCTCCATCAAACGTGAGTAAGCTGACCATTATTAATAACTGAAATTCTTATTAACTATTCATTCCTATTGATCGATGCTATTTGAGTTATATAGTATCTATCGGTCTACAACAAATAAATGAATAAAAAATTAATGAACTGATTAAGTTTTTATTAATCAAATTAGTCTAAATCAATCATTAATAATTACTTATTAATAACAGTCGTTACCTATTAAGATCGATTATTTTATTTATTAGTATTTTGTGGTACTGCATTAACACTACTGTCCTCCAGTTACTTATCATGTATTTTTTTTTCTTTATCATCACTCTGATTTACTGTTGTAATTATCTACTATCAATTCATCATTATTAATTATCATTAATTACACGTGCTACACGACGGCTCTGTTCCTCACCTAGAACTTGTTATCAGTAAAGTAGTTCCTTATTAACGTGATCTTAATCCACTGGATGTTAATTCCAGTAAATATTAATCTGTATTGCTCTATCGCTAATCATTACTTCGTATATTAATTACCGGTTAATGAATTATTTATTACATTCATTAACCATAGGTCGGTGTATGTTAATCCATCAAGAATTAGCAGAGAGTGCCAGATCAGCATTTGTCCTAAACCTGCTCTCCCCACTCCCTCCTCCCAAACCGCCCGCCTGCCCTCACCCCGGAGAGTTCTGTGTCAAGACACCCACACGCACCCTGCACACCCCCCGTTTCTTTTTGATTGTCATTTTTTTAGCTATTTATTTATCTAGCCTCCCTCCCCCTTACCTTTTCTTACTCTTCTCTCTCACCACCGGGGACCGGGGACCGGGGACCAGGCAGAGGCGGCGGTGCCCAGCCCCAGCCGCCCGCCCTCCCCACCCCACCGCAGCGAGCCCCATTGCTACAAGGCCGCCAGAAGTTAATCTGCTTATGTGTAAACGTGGTGGCAGCTGAGGTATGTTTAAGAATACTGGTAAGTGTTGCTAGAAACCTACAAATATTTTCCGGGTGTTAACCGCGGGGTGCCAGCTTTGTGGGCCTACCACCCAGCACCCAGCTCTGCGCAGGTCTGGAATAAACCGGTATCTCGTCTCGGTGTGTGAGACTGGCCTATCGCACGCCGGGAAACGAAACCGCCTTTTCGGACACCACCATCAGCAAAGCAGCGACCCCGCTTTGCCTGAGGCTGCTGGG
This sequence comes from Phaethon aethereus, assembly GCF_964289735.1. Classification (NCBI taxonomy): domain Eukaryota; kingdom Metazoa; phylum Chordata; class Aves; order Phaethontiformes; family Phaethontidae; genus Phaethon; species Phaethon aethereus. Next base: position 822 of record NW_028113847.1, on the reverse strand, counting down.
CCTGTCCTCTGGGCGCTGCTCACCACTGGAACGCATCCCGCTGGCGACGGACACGCCGACGGCCGCTAGCGAGAGGCGCGGCCCACCTCTCCGGCAGCCGGAGCCCGGCCTCGGGGACGCAGGTCTCTGCCCAGGCCGAGGCACGGGGCTGCTGCTTTCCCAGGGACGGCTTCAACCGGGAGCCGAGCCGAGCACATCGCCCGCAGGCGGACACCGAGGCGGGCCACAGCGCAGGCTGTAGCAGAGAAGGCGGCGTTGTCCACAGCGTTACCAGACTTTTTCGTTTCTTACTGCGTGCACACCCGCCACACACGCTCCCAAACCGGCCCCGGCACGAACCCCTCGCCCGCGGCCACACGCACACACGGAGACACCCCCCCTCCCCCTTCCGCCAGCAGTTTTGCCGGCCCGGGGAAGGAAGGAAGGCGGGAGACTTTAGGACCCCGCGGCGTCCCTGCCGCACCCGTGCCCCCCTCCCGCCTTTCGTCCTCAGTCCGTCGGTCGGCCAGTCCGTCGGTCAGTCACCCTGCTGAAGGTATGCGAGGCACAAAGCGGGGGTATTGTTTAGGCTCTGTCAGGAGTCAACGAGGCGCAAGCCTGAGGGAAGGAACAAGGCAACCGCAAAGGGAACGCAACTGCCGACCTTTGAGTGAACTATCCTAAGTAACATCTAATTAACATCGACTCGGCATAGCACAAGCCTGCCCTCCGGTAGGGGAAGACCCCTACCCACAGAAGCCCCTTCCTCACGGGGCACGCGCAGTAAAAAAGGAGGACGCTGTCGCCGTGGAGACGAGGCTTGCGGGAACCAACAGGCGCAAG
>NW_028113848.1:0-179781 GCF_964289735.1 Phaethon aethereus | reverse complement strand
ACCAGAAGTCCATAATTATAGATCCATAATTAGCACCAACCGGTCATTCCCCAAAAGATTCAAAGCTCTTTTACCGTGGTCAGCTCTGGAGTCCTGCAAATAGCTCCTTTTTGGTCATTCCCGAGCTGTCTCTGTCCCTTAGAAATCACAAATCCCAGGTATATTACTTCTTTCTTCAAGATCTGGGCATCTCTGTAATGAGACTCGGTAACTGCTTAATCCAAGAAAATCCAACAAACTCACAGTCCATTCTTTACATTCTTCATCCTTTTCTGTGGCTATCAAAATATCATCCACATAGTGCAAAAGAATCCCATTTCCCAGAGGTGTTTCCCAGGCCTCTAATTTTTTTAGCTAATTGATTTCCAAAGATCATGGGGCTGTTTTTAAATCCGTGGGGTAGCACTGTCCAGGTTAGCTGGGGTTTTTTTGTCCTGAATCAGAGTTTTCCTATTCAAAGGTGAATAAATTGCAGCTCTCAGGGGCCAAGGTGAGCTAAAAGAATGCATCTTTCAGACCTAATACTGTGAACTATTCATAAGTTTCTTTTAAATTAGTCAATAAGGTGTATGGGTTTGCCACTACCGGCTGTAAATCTTCAACTATCTTATTTATTGCCCGCGGGTCTTGTGTCAATCTGTAGGCTTTGCCCTCAGGCTTTTGACAGGTAAAATGGGAGTGTTATATTCCGGTTCACATTCTATTAGTAGCCCATATTTGATAAACTGGTTGATTATTGATCGGATTCCTTCCCTATCTGTGGTCCTGAGGGGATATTGCTTAATTCTTACAGGCTGCGCCCCTGATTTGAGTCTGACTATTATCGGGGAGGCGTTTTTCACTTTTCCTGGTATTTCTGAGGCCCATACCCCTGGATATACTTGGTTCTGGATTTCCTCGGGTACTTCTGAACTAACAGGAGTATCTATGAGGGCCAGACTTAGAAGTCTGGTTATCCCAGCTGGTTATCCCCCACTCGAAGTTCTACTTTTCCTTTCTCAAATTTTATCTCTGCTTTTAGTTGTTCCAATAAGTCTCGCCTCAATAGAGGTTTTGGTGAGCTAGGCCTGTATAAGAATCTGTGTATTCCCAATTGTTTTCCCAATCTAAATTTAAGAGGTTTTAAAAAGTACGCCTTTTCACTTTGGCCAGTAGCTCCCTTTGCCGTTACGAAATCATCATCCATAGGTATTAAAGCTTGATTTAAAACTGAAAATGTTGCCCCAGTATCAACTAAAAATTCTACAAGTTTCTCTTTTTCCCCTAACTGAGCTTTTACCAAGGGTTCCGTTAGGGAAGATTCCCCTGGTCCCTGTCAATTATCCTCCGTGTCAGTAATCGTCACCGACTTGCCCAGTCTTGGGACCTCCTTTTTCCAATGCCCCCTTTGCTTACAATAGGCACACTGATCTTTCGGGGGGTGGGGGTGATTTCCCTTAGATGGGGCACTTAACACTACTTCTCATGGCTCCTCTCCTCCCATTAGTGTTGTTTCCTGGTGGGTTCCCAGAGGTTACCTGGCCCCTGTGGGGCGCAAAGCAGCCACTGTAGCACTGGCAGGTGTTTTACCCATTACTCTCTCTCTGACCATTTCTATTCCGATAGAAATAGAAACTTGCCAAGCAGTCTCCAGCAATTTCTCTAAATTTCTCACATCTGTTTCTTGCGCTTTTAATTTTTGAAGCTTTCTCCTTATATCCTCTGATGACTGTCCTAAAAACAACGAAACTAATTGTTGTCGTCCCACATCTGAGGTAGGATCTAAAGTTGTACTTTTACGCATGGCTTCCCTTAGCCATTCCAAAAAGTCTGAGGGGGTTTCATCCTGTCTTTGTTTTACTTCATACAAGTTTTGACCAATTTACTGATTTTGGAATTCCATTTTCGAGTCCAAATTTTATCCACTTTTGATATGACTTCAGTTGTCTATATTCCATACGATCATTAGCATCCCGGTTCGGATTGGTGAGAGGAACGTGATTATCTACTCTACCAGTATACATTCCTGCAGTGACAAGGGCTTCTGTATGTGTTTGAGCGGTTTTAACCACTAGCTGTTTCTCTGTTTCCATCGTTGTATCTAACATTAAATCTGTATCTTTCCAGTCAGGATCCTGATTTTTTTTTTTTTTTTAAACTATCAATTCAAATCTTTTTGCCACCCCTATTGGGTCGTCCCTACAATCAGCTTGTCTGGGGGGGGGGGCTTGTACCCTCAGTCGGACTCTGCTTCGGGTTACCGCACCCAAAGCAGCACTCCCAGAGGCAGAAACAGATTCTTCATCAGAAGTATCTGCATTCCTTAAGGGAGAGGGAGAGACTGGCACCGAAGCCAACAGTGGTATAATATAATCTTCCAGTCTTTCCTCTGACTCTCCCTTTTCTTTTAACTTAAGGCATCTTTGTCCTATACTACACGCTGAACAGCATCGTTTCAGTTTTCCCAGTTCTTTCGCTTTTTCCTTCTCCAGGGCCAGGATAAAGGGCTCTGAAGGGGCTATATTGATTCCACAATCTTTCCGCCATTCCGGATGATTTCGCAATGTGAAAAACATATCTGCATAAACTGCTTCATCCCATTTTCCCTCTCTCCGAAGGAACCACATTAGTTGTAACAATATATTATATTTCCACGTCCCATTAAAGGGCCATTTTTCTTCATCATCTAACTTAGAGAGGCCACCACTGATTACAATACTCAATTAAAGTTTTCCTGTTCACACTTCCTCCTGGCAGCTCTCCTATCTCCTTCCAGTGAGCTAAAATACAGCCAGGGCTTCTTTTCAGTATTTCACCACTTTGTTTACCTCCCATAATGAACACCCTGCCCACAGGGGTTTATTCCTCAGTCTTAGAATACAGCCTGATTGAATTGACGACAATAATACCTTATCCAAGGCAAAAGATGTAAGGGCGTAGTCGCCCCCCAGCGAATGCACCTAAATTCAAGACAATTGTCAAGATGAAACTCCTGTCTCCCTTTAAAAGAATGCACTTATGACACTCCAAATGTAACCAAGGTGGTAGAGAATTAAAATAAAATAGGGTTAGAAAATAGGTTTGTGAATTTGTAGCAAGTTGTAACTATAAGAACATTATGCACCAGCAATGCTGCTCGAGAACCCACCAAACCCTTCCCATCTTGATTTAATTATCAAGGAGTCAAGTGTAACATTGTGATCATGGTATTATGTTTTGTTCTAATAACAAGTAGTCAGAAAGAAGGAACACCTTGGTCAGTTCTATGGTCCGGTGGGTAGGTAATTATTCATTCTATAGTCCTGTCTTAAAACAAAGGACTGTGGGGTGAATGATTGCATATTGGACCGACGGCCCGTGAAGATCTATTTAGTGTTGCCAAGTTTAAATGAACTTAGAAGGAAAGGTAATTCCGGCAGGGGGAGATCGCGACCACCGACTCAGAGACCACCCACTCAAGAAACCCTCCGACTCAAAAGATTAAGGAAGTAAAATCCCAAGAAATCAGAGTGAGCATGCGTGGTCATTTACATGGTAGGCGAGGAATACTTAACCAATCATTGTATGGATACTTGATGAATATGTATTAATCTTGCCTATAAATGTTTGATTTTTGAACTGATCGAGGAACACGATTTAGGAGGAGCTATCCCGCGTGTTCCCGGCGCCGTGAATAAAGAATGCCTGCCTTTTAACACTACATTGGTGTTACGAGGTTTATTCCCGATTTCGGTGACAGTTTTGGCGACCCAGATGGGACCCTGCTTGTGAATCTCGACAGATCCGTGGGATCACAGGACCTCCAGCCGGCACCGAGGGATTCTCGGGGAGAACCTCTGATCCCCGGACCGAAGAATTCTGAGCAAGTCCCCTGGAAAGGTAATAAGGCATTCTTTTAAGGAATTGAAGTAACGTGGATTCGAGTCCCACTAGCTCGCTCGTAAGGCGCGGCGAAAGCTACGCAGAGTAGGGCTGAAAGGTACCTCTGGAAAGGGTGAGGGTACGAGACCCTCACAAGGAATGCCTGCCTATAAGACGCGGTGAAAGCCTCGCAAGGTTGGGCTAGGGGCCCAGGTAAGGAGGTTGGGGGATTTCTAGCAGGGGGCTAGAAGATCCAGAGGGACCCTCGAGGAGAGTAGGGGTCCCTCCGACTAGTGCCTGTGATAGTGCACAATCACACCCACTAGTCTTGGGAAGATGGGCACATTTCCAAGTAAAAGATCCAGCCCACAAAAAAACCACCTTTGGGATGTATTTTGAGGCATTGGAAAGATCTGGGAGGTGATCCTCTGACTCGGAAGCAATTAATTGAATATTGCAATCATTGGTGGCCAATGTATGTCCAAGGTTGGACAGTGGGGAGAAATGGCCAGAAAATGGGACATTGCAATATAACACCATTTTGCAATTAATGTTGTTTTGTAAAAAGGAGGGTAAATGGGAAGAAATGGCTTATGTTGATTTATTCTTTACACTACAAAATCATCCAGAATGGCAGAGACAGTGTGGAATACATCCGTATGATCCCATGGTAAAGATTGTGAAAAAGGGGAAAATGTGACGAGAACTCGAAACAGTGGTGGTGAAAGTTCCTTTTTCAATTACTGATTTAAGATCATGGAAAGAGACTGCAGGTACCTATCGGGAGGATCCCGAAAGGGTGGCTAAGGTAAAATGCTTGAAATTGCTTGGGCTGTGTATAACAATAGAGAAAAAGAAAAAGAGGTGGGGCAAGCCCGAAGGGATGGAAAGCTACTAGCAGTTTTGGCAGGTAATAACAGGATAGGCAGAGGGAGAGGACGAGGAATGAATATCAGAGAGAGAAGGAAAATAAGCCCCGATTAGCAGAAGATCAATGTGCTGTTTGCAAGGAGTGTGGGCACTGGAAAAGAGAATATCCTAAGGCAGGAGAATTAGATCCGGCTCTCCAGGCAATTAAATTAATGACTCTGGATGAAGAACTATGAAGGGGACTGGGGGAATCAACCCTAGCTGAACGTCTGGTTACACTGAAGCTAGGGAATGAAGAAATAGAGTTTCTGGAGCTACTTACTCAGTATTGAATACATGTAAAGGGAGATTTAGTCACAAATCAGTAGATGATGTTGGTGCGACAGGGCGGAAGGAAAATTGGCCATTTTTAGAGCCATTTAGAGCCATTTAGAGCAAATTGGCAGAGCTGGTAAAGGTGATTTTAAAACCTGGAGCCAAACTGGTAAGACAAAAACAATATCCTATTAAGTGGGAGGCTCGAAAAGGATTAAAGGGGTTGATTACAAAATTTTTAGAATGTGGACTATTGACAGAGTGTGAATCAGAATATAACACTCCCATATTACCAGTAAGGAAATCCGGAGGCAAGGAATACCGATTAGTCCAGGATTTAAGAGTTATAAATCAGATAGTCCAAGATATACACCCAGTAGTGGCTAATGCATATATATTTTACTGCCTTCTTTGAAAGAGGAACATAAATGGTTTACTGTCCTAGATTTAAAGGATGCCTTCTTCTGCATACCTCTAGATATAGGCAGCCAAAACGTATTTCCTTTTGAGTGAGAAAGTCTGGCCACAGGGCGAAAGACCCAATTGACATGGACTGTACTTCCACAAGGATTCAAAAATAGCCCTACGATATTTGGGAATCAATTGGCCAAGGAATTAGAGATATGGAAGAGACAGGACCAAAAGGGAAGTGTTCTGCTATCAGTTTACTAAATTTCCTAGGCCAAGGAGGATATAGAGTCTCCAGAAATAAGGCCCAAATAGGAAAAGAAACAGTAATTTATTTGGGATTTGAAATATCCCAAGGACAGAGAAAATGGGGAAATGAAAGAAAAGAAGTTATCCATCAAATTCCTGAACCAAGTAGCCTGAAAGAATTGAGAACTTTTCTGGGAATGATTGGGTGGTGCCGACTTTGAATTTTGGATTATGGATTGTATGTAAAGCAACTGTATGAGGCTTTAAAGGAATCCAAGGATCGGTATCTGACTTGGACACCTCAATGTCAAAAATCATTCAAAGAACTGAAAAAGGCATTAATGATGGCTCCTGCTCTGGGATTACCTGATGTGACCAAACCTTTTGAGTTGTTTGCACATGAAAGGCAACATCTGGCTCTTGGAGTGCTGACGCAATGGCTGGGATCCTGGAGACGACCAGTGAGGTACTTCTCTAAACAACGTGACAACGTCAGTAAAGGATGGCCAGGATGTTTACGCGCTGTGGCAGCAACAGTATTGCTGATCCAAGAAGCTCGAAAATTGACCATGGGCCAAAAGATGGTGGTGTATGTACCGCATATGGTAATAACTGTTCTAGAGCAAAAGGGGGGTCACTGGCTATTCCCCAGCAGAATGCTGAAGTATCAGGTTGTCCTATTGGAACAAGATGGTGTGGCATTGAAAACCACACTGATTGTTAATCCAGCAATATTCTTGTCAACAAAGAATCCAACAGGAAATTTAGAACATGACTGTTTGTTAACTATTGAACAAGTTTATTCCAGTAGACCAGACCTGAGGGATGAACCTCTGGAAAACCCTGATCTGCAGTTATACACAGATGGAAGCAGTTTTGTACGAGAAGGAAAAGGAATGGCTGGATATGCTGTCATCACCACCTCTGAGGTATTGGAATCAAGGACACTACCTGTAAGTACCTCAGCACAGAAAGCAAAATTGGTGGCATTGAGGCGGGCTCTACAAATAGCAGAAGGAAAAAGGGTAAATATTTGGACTGATTCTAAATATGTGTTTGGTGTAATCCATGCTCATGGAGCCATGTGGAAAGAAAGAAGACTGCTGTCAGCCCAAGGAACATCAATAAGTATAAAGAAGAAATTCTCCAACTCCTGGAAGATGTGCAGAGACCGAAAGAAGTGGCGGTAATGCATTGTAAAGCTCATCAATTTGGTCAGACGGCTGTAAATATAGGTAATCGATTGGCAGACAAAGCTGCAAAAGAGGCCGCAGAACAAGGTATCCTTGCACTAGCACCAGTAAAACAAAAAAACAGGTGATAGTAACCCTGCAAATTATGGCAGAACTCGCAGAGGAAAAACATGAACAAACACATTGGGGAGTAGATGCAATGGTTTCAAGTTTAAAAACCTCTGTAGTATGTGTAGGAATGACAGAAATAGTTAAATCAATAATAGCTAGATGTCCAATCTGCCTTAAAAATAACCCCATGAACCAAAAGAGGCTACCTCTAGGAATGATAAAACCAGGAAATTCTTCAGGAGATTATTCGCAAATTGATTTCTCTGAGTTACCCAGACGAAATGGATACAGGTATTTATTAGTACTAATTGATACATTTTCTGGATGGCCGGAGGCCTTCCCTTACCACACCAACAAAGCTAGAGAGGTAGTTAAAGTGTTGTTGAAGGAAATAATACCAAGATTTGGAGTGCCGATTTTGGTGACACAAACACTTCGCGTGAACAAACTCTGTTCTACATTTCCCCCCCCATATACGAGCGACATTCTTACTGATTCCTTACACTTTCTAAGTCTCCACAAAATACCTGCTTAAGCTGGCCTGAACGCTCAATCCTATCCCAGTTAGACCAGTTTCCTCGACATTCACCACACCAAAAATGGTCCCCAAACCGCACCCAAACGTTCTGTTTACAACCAGAGCATTCAAAAACATATATTGGGCTGCATGAAAAATCTTGATGTCTGTGTATATGACAGTAAGAGTTAACAACCGGTTCAACTAACACAGTTCCAAAGTCTGTCATACGCTTCGTCCGTCTCTCCTCGCGGAGAACACGGAACCGTGGATCAGAACTCCGCACTCGCCCCACAGTCAGACTGCGTCTCATTCACTCAAACATTCACCCAACTTGCAACAACATGACTTGTACAATGAAGCACTTTCATAGAATACACGGTACCGGGCACAAAACTTCTTAAGTATTCAGATTGTAATTGTCACCGAAATCGGGAATAAACCTCGTAACACCAATGAAGTGTTAAAAGGCAGGCATTCTTTATTCACGGCGCCGGGAACACGGGGGATAGCTCCTCCGAAATCGTGTTCGCTTGATCAGTTCAAAAATCAAACATTTATAGGCAAGATTAATACATATTCATCAAGTATCCATACAATGATTGGTTAAATATTCCTCGCCTACCATGTAAATGACCACGCATGCTCACTCTGATTTCTTGGGATTTTACTTCCTTAATCTTTTGAGTCGGAGGGTTTCTTGAGTGGGTGGTCTCTGAGTCGGTGGTCGCGATCTCCCCCTGCCGGCATTACCTTTCCTACAAAGTCCACTTAAGCTTGGCAACACTCAATAGGCTTTCACGGGCCGTCGGTCCAATATGCAATCATTCACCCCACAGTCCTTTGTTTTAAGACAGGACTATAGAATGAATGATTACCTACCCACCGGACTGTAGAACTGACCAAGGTGTCCCTTCTTTCTGACTACTTGTTACATAATATCATGATCACAATGTTACACTTAACTCCTTGATAATTAAATCAAGATGGGAAGGGTTCGGTGGGTTCTCGAGCAGCATTGCTGGTGCACAATGTTCTTATAGTTACAACTTGCTACAAATTCACAAACCTACTTTCTAATCCTATTTTATTTTAATTCCTTACCACCTTGGTTACATTTCCCCCCTTTGGAAGTTCTGAAATAATTTCTTTTCAATACTTCCATTACAAATTAATTTCCTTCTTAACATTCAATCACTTTATTGTATGATGGTAGGAGCATTATTAGTTAGTCCATTTAAATTTTGGTGTTTTGTAGTCAATGCAAGTGTAATTCTGCTATCAATGGTAGCTCTTTTTGTAAATTCCTTTTTCAAACAATGATAAATGAATAATATTCCCAAAGATATTATTAATAATAATAACACAGTACCAGTTAAGGACTTCATCCAAGAACTCAAGTTCCATCCCAATCCACTGAAAATTTTATCAAACCAATTTTCTTGCATGTCTTGTTGCATTTCCTAAGTATCCTTTTCTATTTTCCTCAATAAGTCCAAATCATATTCAACATCCTGGGTAACATTTGGGATATGTATGCAACAATAATCTATCCTATCCCTCAGTTATCCACAAACTCCATGTTCTTTTAGTAAGAGCATATCTAGAGCCATCCTATTTTGTAGGGTCATCTTCGAAGTGGCTTGTAACTGTAAATTTAGTTGTTTAAATCCTTTCCTTGTTATTTTGGCTACTCTTCCCACTTGACTTGTCAACTTATATAACCAATCCCTATTCCTGTAAGTTGCCAAGGGAGTCAATAAGGATTCTAAGGCTCATCCAAGTTTCACTCCTGTCGAGGGTTCATTCCAATTATCATCATCAATTTGTGATCTTTTTGTCCATATTAACTTTAAATTGTCAGAATCTCCCCTAAAGGGAGCTTTCTTTCCGATTGGACATGATGTTGGCATTCCTAAAGTAATTTGTTTTACTTTCCCGTCCATTGGTAAATGGGTGGTCCAAGTTCCATCACTCATTGCCCAAACTAAATGTCCTGGGCTCTGAACTGTAGACCTTCTACAACTAAATATTGATCCCCTTCTAATTTTATATACACTAGTCAAATTTAAATCATTCTTGAGTCCTCTGCACCAACACCCATATTTCAATGCAGCTGCTAAGGGAAGAACTTCCTGGACTGCTCTATCAACTGTACTGCAATTACATATCTTTTTACAATTCCACCAGGGTACTATATCCTCCTTTTCCCTGGATGTGGTTCCCCTGTCATTAACTGATGGGAAAACTGTAAAGACTGTTCCGTCCCAGGCAAAATACCATGAAGTATTAGCCATATATTGAAATTGAGATAAAATAGCCATAGACCACACTGAATCCCATGCAACCTCTGCCTCTCGCTTAGTTTGATTTTCACAACTATGGACTACACGTCCAGCTTCCTCGGGATCATGTACAGGGAGGCCTCTACTTATTTCTTTGCATAATTGTTCATCCCTTGTGCTTACTGCACTCAAATTTGTTGTTAAGATTCCCCACGGAATTGATTCACCTACTGCTCTTGGAATTGGAAGACATGCGGTTATTTGGGTTACATTTTGTAAATTTGCAAATTCTTTTATCAATCCTACCATTAAATTTTCTTCTGGAGTTCTCCTTGGAATGTATATTAGCTGCTCTGCTTCACTCTCCCTTCCAATTGATCTATTATCATCCCAAACAATGCTCCCAACATCATCAGTTTCCAAATCAAAACCTATTTTCCCATACTTCCCAATGATAATTCCTTAAACATGTTTTAAAGTCAACTTTACAGTCTCTGAATCCCTATTGATGACCTTCCATGCCAGGGCTTTCTTCGCTCGGGTGTAGTGTATCCCCGGTTCCACTCCTCCAACCTTGATTGCAGTATAAGTTGTTAACAGTACCTGGAATGGTCCCCTCCACTTTTCCTGCAGTGGTTCAGAGTTCCAAGTTTAAAGATCACCTGGCTGATACTGATGTACAGGCGTATCCAAGGCAAGTGACCTAGTCAGCACAATATATCTCCGAAGTGCTCCAAGAACTTTTCCTAAAGAAATTAGATAGACTTTCAAATCAGTTTCCCCAGCTACCTTCATGTCCCCTGGGATTAAAGGAGTCTGGTACAGTTTACCATACAGGACTTCATATGGACTTATACCGTCTCTTGATCTTGGTTGGATCCTGATTCTCAAGAGCTAGTGGTAAAGCCTGTGGCTGCTTCAAAGATGTTTCCTGACAAATTTTACTTATTTGTCTTTTCAACATTTGATTCAATCTCTCAATTTTTCCACTCGATTGTGGCCTCCAAGGGGTATGTAAGTCCCATTTTATACCCAAAATTTTACTGATCTGTTGAACTACATCTGCCACAAAGTGTGGTCCCCTATCAGAAGACATTCCCAATGGCACTCCAAATCTTGGTATTATTTCCTTCAACAACACTTTAACTACCTCTCTAGCTTTGTTGGTGTGGTAAGGGAAGGCCTCCGGCCATCCAGAAAATGTATCAATTAGTACTAATAAATACCTGTATCCATTTCGTCTGGGTAACTCAGAGAAATCAATTTGCGAATAATCTCCTGAAGAATTTCCTGGTTTTATCATTCCTAGAGGTGGCCTCTTTTGGTTCATGGGGTTATTTTTAAGGCAGATTGGACATCTAGCTATTATTGATTTAACTATTCCTGTCATTCCTACACATACTACAGATGTTTTTTAAACTTGAAACCATAGCATCTACTCCCCAACGTGTTTGTTCATGTTTTTCCTTTGTGAGTTCTGCCATAATTTGCAGGGTTACTATCACCTGCTTTTTTTGTTTTACTGGTGCTAGTGCAAGGATACCTTGTTCTGCGGCCTCTTTTGCAGCTTTGTCTGCCAATCGATTACCTATATTTACAGCCGTCTGACCAAATTGATGAGCTTTACAATGCATTACCGCCACTTCTTTCGGTCTCTGCACATCTTTCAGGAGTTGGAGAATTTTTTCTTTATACTTTATTGATGTTCCTTGGGCTGACAGCAATCCCCTTTCTTTCCAGAGGGCTCCATGAGCATGGATCACACCAAACGCATATTTAGAATCAGTCCAAATATTTACCCTTTTTCCTTCTGCTATTTGTAGAGCCCGCCTCAATGCCACCAATTTTGCTTTCTGTGCTGAGGTACTTACAGGTAGTGTCCTTGATTCCAATACCTCAGAGGTGGTGATGACAGCATATCCAGCCATTCCTTTTCCTTCTCGTACAAAACTGCTTCCATCTGTGTATAACTGCAGATCAGGGTTTTCCAGAGGTTCATCTCTCAGGTCTGGTCTACTGGAATAAACTTGTTCAATAGTTAACAAACAGTCATGTTCTAAATTTCCTGTTGGATTCTCTGTTGACAAAAATATTGCTGGATTAACAATCGGTGTGGTTTTCAATGCCACATAATCTTGTTCCAATAGGACAACCTGATACTTCAGCATTCTGCTGGGGAATAGCCAGTGACCCCCCCCTTTTGCTCTAGAACAGTTATTACCATATGCGGTACATACACCACCATCTTTTGGCCCATGGTCAATTTTCGAACTTCTTGGATCAGCAATACTGTTGCCGCTACAGCACGTAAACATGCTGGCCATCCTTTACTCACGTTGTCAAGTTGTTTAGAGAAGTACCTCACTGGTTGTTTCCAGGATCCCAGCCGTTGCGTCAGCACTCCAAGAGCCAGATGTTGCCTTTCATGTGCAAACAACTCAAAAGGTTTGGTCACATCAGATAATCCCAGAGCAGGTGCCATTATTAATGCCTTTTTCAGTTCTTTGAATGATTTTTGACATTGAGGTGTCCAAGTCAGATACCAATCCTTGGATTCCTTTAAAGCCTCATACAGTGGCTTTACATACAATCCATAATCCAAAATTCAAAGTCGGCACCACCCAATCATTCCCAGAAAAGTTCTCAATTTTTTTGGTCTACTTGGTTCAGGAGTTTGACAGATAGCTTCTTTTCTTTCATTTCCCCATTTTCTCTGTCCTTGGGATATTTCAAATCCCAAATAAATTACTGTTTCTTTTCCTATTTGGGCCTTATTTCTGGAGACTCTATATCCTCCTTGGCCTAGGAAATTTAGTAAACTGATAGCAGAACACTTCCCTTTTGGTCCTGTCTCTTCCATATCTCTAATTCCTTGGCCAATTGATTCCCAAATATCGTAGGGCTATTTTTGAATCCTTGTGGAAGTACAGTCCATGTCAATTGGGTCTTTCGCCCTGTGGCCAGACTTTCCCACTCAAAAGCAAATATGTTTTGGCTGCCTATATCTAGAGGTATGCAGAAGAAGGCATCCTTTAAATCTAGGACAGTAAACCATTTATGTTCCTCTTTCAAAGAAGGCAGTAAAATATATATGCATTAGCCACTACTGGGTGTATATCTTGGACTATCTGATTTATAACTCTTAAATCCTGGACTAATCGGTATTCCTTGCCTCCGGATTTCCTTACTGGTAATATGGGAGTGTTATATTCTGATTCACACTCTGTCAATAGTCCACATTCTAAAAATTTTGTAATCAACCCCTTTAATCCTTTTCGAGCCTCCCACTTAATAGGATATTGTTTTTGTCTTACCAGTTTGGCTCCAGGTTTTAAAATCACCTTTACCAGCTCTGCCAATTTAGATCGTCCCAGAATTCCACTCGCCCAAACCAAAGGAATTACTGCATTTTCCACTTCTTCTGGGATTTGTTCTTCCCTGTAGGAAGAATAAACATAAACACTCTTGCCTCTATGGCTTTTGCTTCTGGTATTAACAATTTAATTTCTCCATCTTTGAAAGTTATTTGTGCCTCTAATTTACTCAATAGATCTCGTCCCAGCAAAGGCAGCGGACACTCAGGCATATACAGAAACTGGTGAGTTACCCATTGTTTTCCCAATTTAAACTTTAATGGTTCTAAGAATGGCCAATTTTCCTTCTGCCCTGTCGCACCAACGACATCTACTGATTTATGACTAAATTTCCCTTTACACAAATTTAATACCGAATAAGTAGCTCCTGTATCTACCAAAAATTTTATTTCTTCATCCCCTAGCTTCAATGTAACCAGAGGTTCAGCTAGGGTTGATTCCCCCGGTCCCCTTCATGATTCTTCTTCTAAGGTCATTAATGTAATTGCTCGGAGGGTCGGATCTAATTCTCCTGCCTTGGGACACTCTTTTTTCCAGTGCCCACGCTTCTTGCAAACAGCACGTTGATCTTCTGCTAATCGGAGTCTTATCTTCCTTCTTTCTCCGATATTCATTCCTCGACCTCTCCCTCTGCCTATCCTGTTATTCCCAGCCAAAACTGCTAATAGCTTTCCATCCCTTCGCGCTTGTCTCCCCTCTTTTTCCTTTTCTCTATTATTATATACAGCCCAGGCAATCTCGAGCATTTTACCCAAATCCCTAGATTCAGGCCCTTCCAATTTTTGAAGCTTTTTTTTCTAATATCCGGAGCCGATTGTCCCATAAATACAGAGGCCAATTGTACTATTTCTTCTGGTCTTTCTATGTCTAAATTAGTATATTTTCTGGCAGTTGTCTTCAGTCTTTCCATAAAGGCTGAAGGAGACTCATTCAATTCTTGTCTCACCTCATAAATTTTTGACCAATTTATTGCTTTCGGCATCGCATTCCTAACACCATATAAGATCCATCTCTGATATCTACTTAGCATTGCTCTGGGTCCCGGCTGATTAGGGTCCCATTCAGGATTTACAGATGGGAAATTTTGACCTACTGTTCCTTGTAAATCCCCATTAGCGTGTGCCCCTTCTGCTTGCTTCCTAGCAGTAGTTAATACCGTTCTCTTATCAGTTTCATCAAGTAAAGTATCTAATATTACTTGTAAATCATTCCAATCAAGATCCTGTGTTCTAATCATTGTTTCAACTACCCTAGCTACTTTTTCGGGATCCTTCCGATAAACACCTGCTGTTTCTTTCCAGGATCTTAAATCAGTAATTGAAAAGGGAACTCTCACTAATATTGGACCATCATTTCCCACTGCTTCTCGGAGAGGGGCTTGGAGGGAAACTGCTCCAATTTCTCCTCTCCTTCCTCTCGTCCTTCTTGAAATTGGACTAGATTCCCCTCCTTCTCCCTCCTCGGGAGAAGCAGGGGAATCGTCACTGTCATTATCCAAATCTTGGATTCATCTTTCTCTCTCCCTCCTTCGGTGAGGGGCAATCATCAATTCAATATCTTCCTCCTCACCTCCCTTCCTCCAATCATTCTTTTCGGTCTTACAAGAAGAACAACATTTCCCCGAATTCCCATCACATTTCCCTTTTTGTACAACCATTACGATGGGATCATACGGGTGTATTCCACACTGTTTCTGCCACTCTGGATGATTTTGTAGTGTAAAGAACAAATCAACATAAGCCATTTCTTGCCATTTACCCTCCTTTTTACAAAACAGCATTAATTGCAAGATGGTGTTATATTGCAATGTCCCATTTTCTGACCATTTCTCCTCATTTTCCAGTTTATACATTGGCCACCAATGATTACAGTACTCAATTAATTGTTTCCGAGTCATAGGATCACCCCCCAAATCTTTCCAATGCCGTAAAATACATCCCAAAGGTGTCTTTTGCGGAATATCTTTCTTACTGGGAAACGTTCCCATCTTCCCAAGACTAGTGGGTGTGATTGTGCACTATCACAGGCACTAGTCGGAGGGACCCCTACTCTCCTCGAGGGTCCCTCTGGATCTTCTAGCCCCCTGCTAGAAATCTCCCAACCTCCTTACCTGGGCCCCTAGCCCAACCTTGCGAGGCTTTCACTGCGTCTTATAGGCAGGCATTCCTTGTGAGGGTCTCGTACCCTCACCCTTTCCAGAGGTACCTTTCAGCCCTACTCTGCGTAGCTTTCGCCGCGCCTTACGAGCGAGCTAGTGGGACTCGAACCCACGTTACTTCAATTCCTTAAAAGAATGCCTTATTACCTTTCCAGGGGACTTGCTCAGAATTCTTCGGTCCGGGGATCAGAGGTTCTCCCCGAGAATCCCTCGGTGCCGGCTGGAGGTCCTGTGATCCCACGGATCTGTCGAGATTCACAAGCAGGGTCCCATCTGGGTCGCCAAAACTGTCACCGAAATCGGGAATAAACCTCGTAACACCAATGTAGTGTTAAAAGGCAGGCATTCTTTATTCACGGCGCCGGGAACACGGGGGATAGCTCCTCCGAAATCGTGTTCCCCGATCAGTTCAAAAGTTAAACATTTATAGGCATATGATTACAAAATTAATACATATTCATCAAGTATCCATACAATGATTGGTTAAGTATTCCTCGCCTACCATGTAAATGACCACGCATGCTCACTCTGATTTCTTGGGATTTTACTTCCTTAATCTTTTGAGTCGGAGGGTTTCTTGAGTGGGTGGTCTCTGAGTCGGTGGTCGCGATCTCCCCCTGCCGGCATTACCTTTCCTACAAAGTTCACTTAAGCTTGGCAACACTCAATAGGCTTTCACGGGCCGTCGGCCCAATATGCAATCATTCACCCCACAGTCCTTTGTTTTAAGACAGGACTATAGAATGAATAATTACCTACCCACCGGACCGTAGAACTGACCAAGGTGTCCCTTCTTTCTGACTACTTGTTACATAATATCATGATCACAATGTTACACTTAACTCCTTGATAATTAAATCAAGATGGGAAGGGTTCGGTGGGTTCTCGAGCAGCATTGCTGGTGCACAATGTTCTTATAGTTACAACTTGCTACAAATTCACAAACCTACTTTCTAATCCTATTTTATTTTAATTCCTTACCACCTTGGTTACATAATGACTATCATCAAAATCCCAATTATAGCCACAACAAAATATATTTCCATTCCCATGGGTTACAATAGTTGGTCCAAACGATCGCTATCCCATCCCATACTCCCGCAATTCCAGCGAAGAGCACTCATCGCGTACTTCCCTTTATCAGGGATTCCGGCGTTTGTGTACTTCCCTAGCCAGGGATTCCTGCGCCACTACTGGATTTGAATCCTAACCTCCCAGGGACGAGCGCCAATGCTCTTTACCTCGCGTAGGATGTCTCCTCACGACTTACAGGTTCCCCTCCCAAATTAACATACCTGGTCCACTGATGGTCCTTGTCTGTCCCTGCAGTGAGCGGGCGAGCGAGGGAGGTCCTCCGAGAAATCTTGGGGCGCGCCAAGGACGTTCCACTCTCAGCCAGTCCCGCAGCTGGGCAGAGAGGGTCCCACCTGGGTCACCAAATTAACGTGCGGAAACAAACTTCACAACTCAAAGCAGGTGTGTTTATTACGGCGCCGGATGCAAGGGGGATCGCTCCTCTTAACTTGCGCAGCGTTTTGGCGAGCAGGCAAATATTTATTACACAAAAGCATACGTATTCATATGATTACGCAATACAAAACATACATATGAAGTGAGGCGCAGTAGTTCCAAAGGTTTGTGTCAGTAGTTTACGTTATCAATGATCTGTCTCTGGTGGTCCTTTACTTCTTCAGGGGTATTATCTTCCTCTTTTGTCTTTTAGATGAACTTCAGTCATTTACACGTGCTCTCTTCTTACTTGATGATTTCAGCAGTTGTTAACAAGTTCTACCCGGTTCTGTGATAAGACTATCATTGCAGTTCCTGTTATCACTTCCTTTGTTTAGCAAGTCAGTCCTTGACAGGTATCAATATCTAAGTGTTTAAAAGCAGATAGTTATGTCTGTAGATGACCTGTTGCTCTTCCATCCCTGCTGCTTGCAGGGAGAGATGGCAACTTGCTTTTGGAGAGCCCCCCCCCCGCCGCAAACGTGTGAAAGTCTTGTTGAGTCTAGCCTAAAGTGCACTGGCTTGCTCATTGCTTTCCCCGTGAGTACCC
The DNA here is from genome assembly GCF_964289735.1 of Phaethon aethereus. Lineage (NCBI taxonomy): Eukaryota > Metazoa > Chordata > Aves > Phaethontiformes > Phaethontidae > Phaethon > Phaethon aethereus. The sequence goes on along the minus strand of NW_028113848.1, from coordinate 162,402 downwards.
ATTTACAGAATTTGCTGTACTCTGGTATTTGGCAGCCCAGAAATGAATCTGTCTGCTTTATTTTTCTTCTGGAATGGACTGTAGTAATGCAGCTTGTCCTTTGCAGCATCTTCTGACAAGCTTGAAACTTAAGATTAGGAGACTGGCGCAGACTGGTCAGCAGGTCGGCTTCTCTGCTGTAAATGGCCAGGAGCAGTTCTTAGGTGACTTTCCAGCTTCAGGTAAGAAACTCAAGTTTGCAAAGAAATGGTGTTTTCTGAAGGTGAAAAGTTGAACAGAAACCAAACCTGGTAGACACGAATGCCTCGCTTAGCTGACAGCTAGTCCGGATTTCACCAACTAGCGTAGCCATACCTCATGTTCACGCTCTGACCCTGCTGGTGCTACCTTGCTTGATTCCTTTACCTGCCTGAAAGCCAAGTGTGACCTGTTCTCCCTTCTAGCTTTTCTTGGAGACGTACCCTCCAGGTACCGGTACCTGCCAACCTCCCATCTCTCTGACAGGTCTGTTTGCACTGACATGTGAAACGGGGACATGTAGCTCCTTTCTCACAGTTCTCACTTGGTTGGTTTTTTTTGTTGTTGTTGTGATGGCCTGAATACACAGGAACTCTTGGATAATTTATTTGAGTATTTTTGTGGGTATTGAAATTTAACTCATGAGTTAATGTGATTTAATCTTGCAATGAAATGAATGCATTTTCAATTCCTCGCTATCCTTCCCCTCGGAGGAAGCTGCCCTTGCAGCAGCGAGGCAGTGCCCAGCCCGGCCTGGCTGGGCTTCACCTGTCCTGCCCCATCCCGGGAGAGCTGGCCTGCAGGTTGTGCCCAGGGCCTGGCTGGAGCCAGGCAGTGTCAGGGCAGAGCCGCCCCAGCGAGCCCTCCCCAGGAGGGACCGGAGCAGGTCTGTAGCGTGGGGCTGGGCCTTGCCCCAGGCTCGGCCTCAGCTGGGGTTTGGCCAGGGCCGCGGCTGAGGGGAGGGGCCGTCGGGGCTTTCCCTGCCGGACCCCTTCCCTGCCAGGTCGCGTTTCCCCCAGGGCTGGTCCCTGGGGCGGGCTCTGCCTTGCGCGCCGCTTTCTCTTCCCCGCTCCTTGCCCCTGCCAGAGCGGCAGGCGGGCGCTGCCGGGCGGGAAGCTCTGCCCGGGGCTGCTGTCGCCTCTGCCCGGGGCTGCCGGCGCCCCCTCCCCTCTCCCCGGCGGCGGGTGCACGCGCGGCTTCGGGAAGCTTCGCGCGGTAACGGCCGGCGCGAGGCGAAGGGGGGCGTCGTTGCCAAGCAACGGCCGCCGGCGCGCGGCGCTTGCGTGTGGCGCTGCCCGCGGGCTGGAGCGTCCGGAGCGGCGCTGCCCTGAGGAGGAGGAGGGCGCTTTCGGGGCGGACGTCCGGGGGAGCGGGCAGCTGGTCGCGAGGTACAGGCGAGGAAGGCACTTAGCTCCGGGGAACGGGCGGCGGGCAGCCTGCCTAGAAGTCCGGGGCCCGGGCCCGGGCCCTGCCCTGCCGACGGGGCCCGGCGCTGCAACGGGCACCAGGTGTGCTCCAGGCTGTGCGACATGGGCGTCGCAATGGGTGTTTGAAACGTCAGACCCCAGCAGTTCAGAAGCTGAGCACTGGAGTGGGAGGCTGGGGGCCTCAGGTGCTGCCTGCTTCCACCTCAACAGAGATCAATATCCCCCACCTCCCTTGGCATTTGGAAACTACCGGAGTTGTGTTAGTGTTGAAAGAAGGGGCAGGTAAGAAGGTTCGTAAACGTATTCAAAACCTGTTCTTCAGGCAGAATTATTTGTGTGGAGTGAATGCAGCCTGGCCCAGGCACTGAGCTGCACCTGGGGGGCAGAAACGAGCCGAGCGCTTTGTGCTTGGGGAGGTCCAGTCTTCCTGTGCTGGAGATGGGGAATGAATGTTTGGAAGTGACAGTTGCACCCTCAAAAGAAAAGAATACTCATGATTTCCACTGTGTTGTACATCCTTTCCCAATTTGGATTAAGCCCTCCTGGCCACACTTCCCTGTGTCTGTAGTAACTGCTGGCCAAACTGCCATAAAGTCACCATGTTAAATTCAACCCTGCGGAAAGGCCATGCACTTTGCGGCAATCCATGCACTTTGCGGCAATCCCTCGGATAGCCGAGGTTTGTTCCCAGCTTTTCCTCAGGACTGTTCTCCATTCAGCACTGCCGAGGTACGTGCCTGTGATGTGAAAGATCAAAATCTGGGATACCAGAACATGGAAACTTTGCAGAGCTGTGGATACTCCGAAGATCCAGATCTGCAAGAATGTGAAGCGACACCTGCTCATCAGTGGGATTTTTGAGTAGTGTTTTCCCTGTGTCAGTGTTAGATGACTCAGATTTGTTGTTAGGAAGGATAAATCCTTAACTTTTGTATTGCACTTGTAATCAGCACATCTCAAAGAGCTCAAAAAAGATGGTAATTTATATACATGGGGTCTTTTAGAGATTAGCAGATGGCTTCTGCATATGTGGGTTTTGTTCCTCTAACACTGTAACTAGTTAGTAATACGTCTCTTAACGCACCAGTGAGATACGGTCTTTGAGGTTCCCACAACAGGTATTTTGCCTCTACGGAACCAGAGTTGTGTCTGGACAACAAGGGAATCAGAAATTTCTATATGCTCAGCTCCAGAGTTCTGCCAAGTTTATTTTTTTATAGTTTTGCTTAAGGCAGTCAACGTGAACGTTGTTGATTCCGACATGGAAGAGTGTCACAGGGCTTGGCCGAATCCCCTCTCTCTCTGCAGCAGAGTGAAGGTGTCATTGTCCTCTTGTGGCTGCTGGTCGGTGGTGAGGAGGACGTTGTGGACATGATGCCCTCTAAAACATACATGCGGTGTGTTTTGACCAGCTCATGTGCCCATCTTGTTGTGAACAGGCTCCTCTTGGGAGAAAGAGTTGAGGGGGAACCAAACCCAGCATTGACTGGGCCTTACCACTCCTGCAGTGAGCTGTGTGTGGTGTCAGCCATCCCTGCAGCCCTGAGCCCTCCCTCTGTCCCTGTGTTGGGAGGGGTACCGACAGGTGGCTAGGCATATCCTCCAGGTACCCGTACCTGACACCTCTCCTCTGTCTGTCTGATAGGTCTGTTTGCACCCAGACACAAAAGATGGAGAAATTTAGCAGCACCTCATGTTATTCTAGAATACACTTTGCTTTGAAAAGAATTACTTTTTGCTCAAAAATGGTGAATGACCAAGACAAAAATACCTTCCGCTTGATGCATTTCATAAAAATGTATCTATATTCTTAGATCAGCCTGTTGTCTCTGAAGATTATTGCATTCCTGAAGGGTAGTCTTTTTGTTCCTTCCTCTCTGCCTTCGCAAGGTTAATTCACTTGGTAGGGTGGGGGGATTTCCCGTCCTGCTTGGGAAGTACAGTGTCATATCGGGTGCTTGTGGTAGCGTCTTGCATTAGGAGAAAGGCAAGAGAGAAGCATTTTTTCCCCGTGGGGAGGTCAGTAGCAAGGTTTGCAGTTGTTGTGGACGCTCACAGAGCAATATCGCACCTGATTTGACCTGAGATGGCTGTCCTGGATAAACATGCTTTCCCTTTACTGTATGTGGCTCTGTCTGCTTGAAGCATTGTCCTGTCCACTGTTCTAGCAGAGACTCTCTTGCCTGCTTCATCAAGGATGCCCTGTCCCTGGACAAGCAGTCCTTGTTCCTCAGAGAAGTGTCCTGTGGTCATAGGAGCTAAAGCGTGACTGTGCCACCAGCCTGATGGGGGTAAGCAGCAGGATGTGTTTGCTCCTATTTGTGCCTTCCTGACAATACTGCCAGGGCCCGGCACTCTTCCCCCTGGATGGTGCTTGATGCTGTTGGTGTCCATATAGGTGCCTGGGAGATGGGTGGAGTCTGGGAGGAAAAGGCGGCAGGAGGTGACTGGGGTAGAAGCTCCCTGCATGCACTTGTAAGCAATGGAGAAGGCCTGCCCTGCTTCTCCCAGCCCATCAGGATGTATTCCCCAAACCAAGAGAGGAATCTTGCCTTGCCTCGCCTCGTCTAACCCTTCTGCCTCTGCTCTACAAAAAGTGCATTCCCTGTGTACGGACAGGAGCACCCCACCTTCTCCTGCCTCTCAGGGTCTGTTGTACCGATGAGCAGTATATGTTGTAAGTGCATAGTCGTCTCTCTGGTCTATAAACAGCCTATAATTCCACATACAGGCAGAAGAGCCCTGTACTACCTGTGTGCACCAAGTCTTTGCCCTGCAAGTAGCCTCACCTCACTTGTTTGTGCGCTTCTGTAGGCAGAACTTGCCTGATGTACAGAGAGGTCCCACCCTTCACCCCAGTCTCCCTAGATTTCACATGCAGGTGGGTGGAAAAGCCCTGCCTCACCTGGCCCATCTCGGTTCTGTAAGCAGAATACGTTCTGCGTCCCAAGAAGAAAGTGGTGTGTGGTGCTCTCCGCGTGTGTTCTCTGTAGAGCCATTTTATAGTCTGTATGGTGACAGAAAGATATTGCCCCACCTGACCCTTCTCTTGTTTTCTATTTTCTGTACAGCCAGTGTGCACTGTATAAGCAGACCAAAAAGTGCTGGTGGTATCTAGTCTATGACTAGACAGAAAAGACATGTTGTCCTGCATGCAATCTACAGATGGAATATAGTCTCTATCTGGAGAGCAAAGCCTCACCGTCTCTTTTCTGTAGACAGAGTATATCCTGTGATATACTACATACTGAGGAACTGAGTCTGGCTTTGCCTGTCCATGTGTAGTCTTGAGGAAGATAGGGTGTAGTCTGTATAGTGACAGCAAATGACTGTAGTCTATATGCAGATAGTACATGTGCTCTATACAGAGGGAAGTGCAATACCTGGCCTCTCTCTCATGTAGGTCTGCATGTATCGTATGTGTATTCATGTGCATGTGTTCCAACTAAAGACGGCATACATTCCACATGCAGAAAGAGATGCCCTTCCTCCCTTGGCCTTGAAAATGTCTACGTTCCATGTGGAGATAGTACATATCTAACATAAAGGCAGAAAAACGTAGCTTCCCCTCACCTGTCTGTCTGTTTTCTGTAGTATGCATGCAATTTCCAAACTGTGTGTATATTCTGTATGTTCTATGTATGTGTGCTGTGTATAGAGTGCATCTACAGACAGAAAAACTTGGTTGTGCTTCCTGTGTCTGTATACTTGTTTTATATACATAGCTAATGTATCTTTGGAATACCGAGAGGAAACAAGCCTCAGTGAGATGAGATCAGCTGAGGCTTCTCTTCCTGGCTGTAGAGCACATAGTGTCTGTATAGACTGTGTTGCGGGGTGTGTGTGTATGTATATATATACACACACACTCAAAAGACCGATACTGATACGCATCCCTGTATGTCTAGCCGTATATCTTCTGTATATGTTTGCTGTATGCTTTATGTGTAGGTTCTGTCTGTAAAATCTACCTAGATGGTGTCCTAGCTGTGTGTATTTTACATCCAGAAAAAAATTGCCCCATTCGGGCAATGCAGGACTTGCTCTGTATGTAGAATAGGTACTACCTACATATAACATAAAGGAAATGAAAAATGTTTGAGCTAAGCAAGGCGTAGAACATAGAGTCTCTTGTTAATGCTCTGTTCACAGATGGGAAAAACCTCAGCAAAACTTTTCCAAGCATATGTGCTAAATATACTGTCAAGTTCTAGTCAACCTACAGATGGAAAAAAAAAATAGTCCAAACCCTTTTGTCCACATACAGAGTCTCTGCTGTCTGAATGTCTTCTAGGTGCAGCCTGGGGAGCTCAGCTGAGTGTCGTGAGCTGACACAGATGTGGACCCTGGCTTTATGGGGCGTATTACCACCTGGATTTTTGGGGGAGCTTAGCTGTATATCTCTTTAGCAGTGCTTCATCATCAAGCTTTTATTAGACTGCATCCCCACACAAGCTGGTAGAGAGTACCACCTCTGCATACAACCCTGGTGGAGAGTACTACTGCGTGATCCCAGAGGAGCCCTGCCCAGCTTTTTTGGGGTGCTTCCCTGGATGGTGTTTTTTGAGTGTTTCACTGCTTTCCTTTTTTTCTAGAACGCTTCACTGCCAGGAATTCCTTGGAGCCCTTCACAGTGCCACCAGAGAGGAGCCCGTCAGCGTGCCACCCCAGAGCAGCCCTACTTCACACCACCCCAGAGGAGCCCTTCATCACACCACCCATCTCTTCTTGGAGCCCTTCATCGTACCGACCAGTGGAGCCTCTCACCGCGACGCCCTATTAGAGCACTTCATCACACTGCCCCATTCTTCTTGGAGCCCTTCATCATGCCGTGCCTGAGGAGCCTTTCATCACATTGTCCCACATGACCCTTTCATGGTACTGCCCGTCTCTTTTTGGAACGCTTCAATGCGCGGGCCCTGAGGAGGCCTTCATGGCGTCACCCCAGATGAGCCTTTCATAGCGCAGCTGAGCTCCTCTCAGAGGGGAGTTCATCGTGCTGCCCCTAAGGAGCTGTTAATCGTGTCACCTCAAACGAGACATTCATCGTACTGCCGGGACCATCTTGAAGCCCTTTATGGTGCCACCCTTGAGGAGCCTTCCTTCGCATTGCCTGAGGAAATTTTCATCATGCCGCTGGACTCTTTTTGGAGCTTTTCGTCACGTCGCCCCTGCGGAGCCTTTTGTCACTCCGCGACCTCTTTTTGCTGTCTCTCACCGAATCGCCCCCCAGGAGCGTCTCACCGCATCGCCCCACGGGAGCGTTTTGTCACTCCACCGGGGTCCTTTTGGAGCCTTTTGTCGCGTTGCGCCTGAGGAGCCTCTCGTCACTGTGCTGGGCCCTTTTTGGAGCCTCTTGCCGCGTCGCCCTCCAGGAGCCTCATGCCGTGTCGCCCCCCCGAGGAGCCTCTCTTCGTGTCGCCCCCAAGGAGCCTTTCGTCACGTTGCGCCTGAGGAGTCGTTTGTCACATCGCCCGGCTGTATTCGGATCCTTTCGTCGCTTCACGCCCGAGGAGCCTCTCGCCACGTCGCCCGCCTCCTTCCGGAGCCTCTCGCCGCTTCGCGTCTGTGGAGTCTCTCGCCTCATCGCGCTCCAGCAGACTGTCGCCTCTCGCCGCCCGCCCCCTTTCGGAGCCGTTGGCCGCGCCGACCGCCCCCTTTTCGGAGCCGTTGGCCGCGCCGACCGCCCCCTTTTCGGAGCCGTTGGCCGCGCCGACCGCCCCCTTTTCGGAGCCGTTGGCCGCGCCGACCGCCTCCTTTTCGGAGCCGTTGGCCGCGTCGACCGCCTCCTTTTCGGAGCCGTTGGCCGCGCCGACCGCCTCCTTTTGGAGATTTTTCCCGCGCCGCCCGCCTCCTTTTGGAGATTTTTCCCGCGCCGCCCGCCTCCTTTTCGGAGCCTTTGGCCGCGTCGACCGCCTCCTTTTCGGAGCCTTTCGTCGCTTCGCGCCTGTGGAGTCTCTCGCCTCATTGCGCCCCAGCAGCCTGTCGCCATGTCGCCACCGAGGAGCCTCTCGCCGCGTCGCCCGCCTCCTTTCGGAGCCTCTCGCCGCGTCGCCCGCCTCCTTTCGGAGCCTCTCGCCGCGTCGCCCGCCTCCTTTCGGAGCCTCTCGCCGCGTCGCCCGCCTCCTTTCGGAGCCTCTCGCCGCGTCGCCCGCCTCCTTTCGGAGCCTCTCGCCGCGTCGCACCTGTGGAGTCTCTCGCCTCATCACGCTCCAGCAGCCTGTCACCGCGTCGCCACCGAGGAGCCTCTCGCCGCCTGCTTCCTTTTCGGAGCCGTTGGCCGCGTCGACCGCCTCCTTTTCGGAGCCGTTGGCCGCGTTGACCGCCTCCTTTTCGGAGCCTTTTGTCGCTTTGCGCCTGTGGAGTCTCTCGCCTCATTGCGCCCCAGCAGCCTGTCGCCACGTCGCCACCGAGGAGCCTCTCGCCCTGTGGCTCCTTTCGGAGCCTTTTGCCACGTCGCCCGCCTCCTTTCGGAGCCTTTGGACACGCCGCCCGCCTCCTTTCAGAGCATCTTGCCGCGTCACGCCCCGGGAGCCACTCGCAGCGTCGCGCCCCGGGAGCCCCTTGCCGCGGCGCCCCCACCGGCCCCCCGTTGCGGCAACGGGTACCTTTTGGCGCCCCTCGCCACGGCGCCCCCGACCGGCCCCCCCTCCCGTCGACCGCCTCCTTTCGGAGCCTTTTCTCGCATCCACCGCCTCCTTTCGGAGCCTCTCGCCACGTCGCCCCCGAAAAGCCTCTCGCCATGTTGCCCCCCGGGAGCCTCGCGCCGCGTCGCCCCCGAGGAGACTTTTGCCACGTCACCTGCCTCCTTTCGGAGCCTTTTGCCGCGTCGCCCACCCCTTTTCGGAGCCTTTCGTCGCTTCGCGTCTGTGTAGCCTCTCGCCTCGTAGCGCCCCAGGAGCCTCTCGCCGCGTCGCCACCGAAGAGCCTCTCGCCGCATGGCCCCCGAGGATCCTGTTGCCGCGTCGCCCCCAAGGAGCTTTTTGGTGTTTCACCCGCCTCCTTCCGGAGCCTCTCGCCGCGTCGCCCGCCTCCTTCCGGAGCCTCTCGCCGCGTCGCCCGCCGCCTTCCGGAGCCTCTCGCCGCGTCGCCCGCCGCCTTCCGGAGCCTCTCGCCGCGTCGCCCGCCGCCTTCCGGAGCCTCTCGCCGCGTCGCCCGCCGCCTTCCGGAGCCTCTCGCCGCGTCGCCCGCCGCCTTCCGGAGCCTCTCGCCGCGTCGCCCGCCGCCTTCCGGAGCCTCTCGCCGCGTCGCCCGCCGCCTTCCGGAGCCTCTCGCCGCGTCGCCCGCCGCCTTCCGGAGCCTCTCGCCGCGTCGCGCTCAAGGAGCCTGTCGCCGTGTCGCGCCCCAGGAGCCTTTCACTGCGTCGGCCCCGAGGAGCCTTTTCCCGCGCCGCCCGCCTCCATTCGGGGCCTTTGGCCGCATCGCCCGCCTCCTTTCGGGGCCTTTGGCCGCGTCGCCCGCCTCCTTTCGGAGCATCTCGCTGCGTCACGCCCCGGGAGCCACTCGTAGCGTCGCGCCCCGGGAGCCCCTCGCCGCGGCGCACCCGGCGGGCCCCTGTCGCGGTGACGGGCTCCTTTTGGAGCCCCTCGCTGCGGCGCCCCCGACCTGCCCCCTATTTTGAAGAGAAGGTTGTGGTGGGAGCTGAAAACTACATCTTGACTAAACTAGCCAGACACGTCTGGGCTGCTGGAAAGTGTGGGCGTCAGGCAGCTCTCCAGGCAATCCTGATTCCTTTGGGGGCTGCCATTTCCCCTTTGCCCTCTGCCTCCCTAAAGAAAAGACTTCCCCAGAGGGTGAAGAAACGTGGCTTCTTCCAGGGAAAGCCTCACTGAGGCGTAAACAACAAGCTTGGGGACAGTGTGTGCTGAGGGGGGAGCTGTCTTGCAGGCCACAGGGAAGGTCAGGAATGATGCTGCCTGCTCAGCATGTTCAGGGCGCTGCACATCAGAAGGACACCATGGGTTCAGGCTGCTTCTTCCAGCTTTATTAAAATAGAGCCATGTTCCTGAGGAAAGCTGCACCTCCGCCTGGCTTAGGAGCACCAGCAGCACAGCGCTGGCAGGATGGGTCCTGCTCTTGGCTGCGCCCTTGGAGCACGCAGGATGAGGAGGGTCTGAGCTGCCAGGTAACGGACATAGAAGTCACTGTCTTCCTCCAAGGGCTGAAGGGCTGTGACCGAAACAGAGAGAGTCGAGATGAGCCCTCCCGTCTGCAGAGACCCCCGGGCATCGCCTCCAGACCATGCCAGCCCCACCCGCCCCTTTCCCTGGCCAGGAGCGAGCTGCTGCACAGGAATGCCCCAAACGGCCCTGACAGGCTTCCCCGCCGCTGAAGCCGTTCCCTGGCGCGCGGCAAGGCTTGGCAGCACCCTGCCCACGATCTGTCCCCTGCCCCAGCAGCCCCGGCCAGCACAGCACTGCCCCTACTCACCGCTGCAGATCTCGGGCAGCTCCCCCGGGCGTTGGCCCCTCAGGGTACGCGCGGCAAGCCCTAGGCACAGAGCTCCGTCAGACCCCCTGCTCCCCAGCATGCTCCCAGCGGCGCGGCCCCCGGCCCTGCGGGCTCGGCTGCACGCCCTCCTCCCCCTCAGCAGGGCTGACCCCAGGTAGCGCCCAGGCTACCCCAGGAGCTGAGGGGTGGGACTGAGCAAGGCGGCCACCGAGCCCACCCGCGCGGGAGAGGGAGGCCCCAGCCCTGCGCGGGGCAGCCGGGGCTCTGGCAGCCCCAGGGCTGCTCCTTGCTGCCAGGGCAGCAGTGGGGACTGGGGCCGGGCTGCCAAAAGAGGGACCCCGGGGCCTGTGGCTCACCGATGAACCTCACGGCCTCCTCTCGCAAGCTGGCCTGAGCATCTCTCAGGTACGGCAGGCTCCCCGTCAAGTATTCTTCAGCCCTGCTCCTGTCCCGCACCAGCTGGAGAGAGCACGAGGGTAGGGGCATGTCCCAGAGCCTCCCCAGTTGGCCGGAGCAGGCCCTCCTCCCGGCGCCTCCCGTTCCCCTTGCCCCCCGCCAGGCCAGTCCCATCTCCCAGCCAGGAGCCCTGTGGGGCTGATGTTGAGAGAGAGCCATAGGCAGAGGGCTCTGGTCCTCACCAAGCACTCTCCAATCCTCCATGTCTGCCACGTCTGGGTAAGGTACTTGAGCTGTTTCCACTTGAGGAGCTCTGCACTGGCGATGAGGGCTTCCCCAGAGACCTGCAGAGCGGCAGAAGCTGGCAGATGGCACCGCAGCCCGGGGAAGGAGACCCGGCATCCCCCTCCGCTTGGCCGTTGTTCCTGGGGTGATCCTGCCCTTAGGGAGCCGGGACACGGCCTGGCCCAAACGTCTGGGGGTCTCCTGGGCACAGCCATGGGGGGCAGGGACTGAGGCTCAAAGCCTTGGCCTCCGTCTCCCGCAGGCACAGCAGGGAAGCCTGTACTCATGCCTCGGGCCACGAGCTGCTGCCGAGCTCTGCTGTACCAGGTAGGGCAGGTGTTGGAAACATCCCTGCCAGCTGTAGTTCTGTAAACTTGCGTGCCTTTCTAATCACCAGCCTCCAGAGGAGGAACTGAAAAGAGGGACGTCAGAGATTGACAGAGGCAACATCTTGCTACAAGCCCGTCACTGGTATGCAATCAGGAAAATCCACGGTAACTGGGGGAAAAGTAAAGGCGGCCGGGGGAGACCGCGACCACCCACTCAACGGAGGGACTACGCAAAGTGCCCCCCGCCACCTGCTAAGAGCACGTGTGCTGATTCACAGAGCAAGCGAGGCTAATTTAAAGATAACTGACCAGTAACAAGTGTTACGGCAGTCACTAGCCAGAGAGTGCAGATTTAGGTGGGTTTTTCCAAATTCAGTAACCAGATAAGTACGTAGTCGTTCCTTTGCGCGGTGTGCTAGCTTTGCGGGATGTCACCAAGCACCCACAGCTGCGCAAACATGCATGAAAAACCCACCTCTGCTCTGTGTGCATATTGGCGTGTTGCACAGCGGGTACACGACCCCGCTTTTGGGACAGCAGTGGTCCCGGTGCAGGGACGGAGGGGAGCTCTGCCCTGTCCTCGGTGACGCGGGCCGTTGGCCCCCGAGCTGACACACGCTGCCAGAGTCCGACTGCCAGCAGCATTGCCCCTGTCGCCAGGGGGTCAGCACGCCCTTCCCTGCGTCACTGGCCAGCTTTGGAGTCTCTACCTTGGCCACGCTGTCATTCTCATCACGCATGTGAAAGAAGAGCGGGAGCAGGCCCCTTCGCACCGTCATCTCCATCGTCCTCTTATCATTCCGCACCACAGCCTGCAGCACGTTTCTGAAGAGGCTGATGGAGTCCTCTCTTATCTGGCTGGACTCCTGGCAGGGAGAAGGAGAGGGGGACTTGAAAAGAGCCACCCCCTGCTTACTGCGAGCATGAGGCCACGGGCATGAGCGTGGCAGATGTGAGGGGAGAGGCTCAGGGCTCGGGCTCTGCGCACGGGAGCTGCGGGAATCTCTGGTGCTGCCTGGCAGCGCAGCTTGGGGAGTCCTCGGGGCTCTGAGCGCAGCTCTCGGCCTGCAGGTGCTTTGCACAGGGGCCGGGCTGGGCCCCGGCACAGGGGGCTCAGGTCACCCGGAGGCATCAGCCTCTCCAGGGAAGCTGTGCCAGGCTGCAAAGTCCAGAAGCCATCCCAGGGGAGAGCCCAGGGGAGCGAGGAGGGCAGAAGGCCCTGCCCGCGGGGCTGCCCACAGGCCACTGTCCTTGCCCAGCGCCCGTCTGCGGGGCTCAGGCTCCCAGAGCAGCCTTACGTCATCAAAGCGGGGCAGGAGCTGCTCCGCCAGCTGCACAGCGATGGGGCTGGCCTCCTTCCTCCTCAGGTGACCCATCACGTTTCTGAGGACCTCCAGGGCCTTCATCTGGATATCTGTAGAGCCACTGTGCAGGACCTCCATCACCTCTGGCAGGAGGACCTGTATTTTTCTTGCCTGTATGAAAAAGAGGGTTTCCTTTGTGTGAAAAGGTCCGTGCCTGGAAAGCTCCCCAGGCAGCCACCAGGCCCCTGGCACCCTGGCAGGGAGGCCATTTGCAGCAGTCACCCCACCGCCTGACTCCCAGCCGAGGCCAAGCCACCGCCTTAGCCACCGCCCCAGCCCGCGGCGGCCGGCATGGCTCCCTTGGCTATGCCCTGCTCACCGAGTCAGGTCTCTCCGACAGCGTGATGATGCCTGTGAGCAGCAGTGAGAGCACCGTTGGGGTGGGACGCTTCACAACATTCCATTCTTCGCAGTGTAGAGGAATATCCTCATCTTTCAAATCATTGCAGGCCAGCAGCTGTAGGAAACCCAGCAGTGAGCGAGCGGCAGAGCCGGTGGGGCTCCCCGCACCGTGCAGCTCCGGGTTCCTACCGGCAGCTGAGGACAAGGGCACCGGGGCTTTCTCTGGTAACTCACAGGCAAGCGAAGCATGCAGGCATTCCCTGGAAAAAGGCAGAAAGGCCTGTTCTGCCAGTCCTGGCGTTGGGCGAACAGCTCCCTCAAAATGTTCTCCAAAGTCTGGCGCGTGGAGAACATCGCCTCCCAGATGGCCATGTCAGTGCTGCAAGCCAGAGCGCTCTGTCAGCAGGGCTGCCTCGGCCGCAGCAGCAGGGCCTGGGACAGCCCTGCAGGACGCAGAGCCTGCCCCTCGCTTGGGGTGCCCTGGGCAGCAGGGGAGGGCTGAGGTGGTGTTCCCCGGGGGGCTGGGAGGAGCGTGGTGGCGCGGCCGTGCGCTGGCTTGGCCAGCTTTGGCTCCTGCGGGCCTGGCCGCCCCACCAGGGCTGGAAAGCGTGGTGGGGTGGGGGGCCCTGGTCCTCGGGGGTGTCCTGCAGTATTCCTTGGGTCGGGCAGCCGGAGAGTCTTGGGGCCCCTCTGCCCGCAGGGAACACGGCCTCATGGCTTTTGGGGCCAGTACCTGTCTCCTGGTGGAGCGATCTCCAACAGGTTGATGACCACCTGCATAGGGTAGTGGTCGGTCAGCAGGAGAAGGAGTGAGCCCAGTCTCTGCCGGGCTGACTCCATGTTGATGCATTGCAGGTTTTTGTGGATGTGGCTCATGATCTTTGGCACCTGGAGGGGACACAGGTGAGGACGGTGCTGGCACTGGAGCACATTTCCTCAGCTGCCCTTTCCATCCCTCTCTGCTGGCCGAAGGTGGCCTCAGGTGCCCAAGACACCTGGTTTTAGGAGGGAGGGAGGAACAAGGCCTGACAGGGCTCAAGGGCAGGGCAATCCAGCCACAGGCCACTTACATCCGCCAGCCAGAAGTCAGGGTATCTCATGACCAGATCTAGCATTTTTCTTGCCGCCTCCTTGTCAAAGATGCTGGAGTCTCTCATCGCCTCGATGGCCACAAGGACGATGTCTGTCCTCTCAGAAAGGTGGAGGTATTTTGCAAAGTCCTATGAGAGGCAGGAAGGGAGCGAAGACATGTCGCACCGAGTGCCCTGATGGCGCTGCTCAGCTGGACAGTGCGAGCAGCCCTGGCGAGAGATGCCGAGCGGTGCTGAGGAAAGCTGGAAGCAGGGGCTGCAGTCACTGCATGGGGGAGGATGAGAAGAGGGGGCCTCCAGGGTAAGGGAGGAGGCTTGGGCTCCTGGGCACAGCACGCTGGCCGCACAGAGACCCAGGGCTTGCTGGTGGCCAGGAGGGCTGGAGCTGCTGCTGGGACGCTGGAGTGCAGCCCTCGCTTGGGGACAGCAGGAACCCTCTCACCAGGGACAGTGAGGCCACGCCAGCCCCACTGATGCTGGATGCCTTTGCTCACACAAGTCCCCTGCCGATGCCATGGACAAGAGTCCCAGCAAGGGGGGAGATCATTACCATGGTAAGGTCATTGGCGAAGGGCGGACACTGGAAAGAGGTGCCCTCGCGTTCCCAGTGGAGATGTTCTGCTTTTTCCTTTAGCATTGACCTTCCTAAACAGCAGGGGAAACACAGAAGAGTCGGTAAGACACAGCAGCTTTGCCAACAAGCTTAGCAAACCGCCCTGAGGTCTGCTTGCAAGATGGCCAGGCACAAGCGGTCAAGGAGATTTCTGGAGGGCGTCAGGAACAGCTTCTCGCTACAAGCACTGGAGGGACCAGCTGGGGTGATGCACAGATGGATTTGCTCTTCACTAACAGGGAAGACGTGGCTGTGGGACACGATAACTGATGGTAATTGATGGTAGCTTTGGCTGTGGGGACCACGAAACAGTGGGCTTCAAGATCCTGAGTGGAGGGAGGAAGGAGAGCAGCAGAGAACAGATCCTGGACTTCAGGAGAGCACTCAACTTCTGCAGCAAAACAACAGCTGGGATGCTATGGGAAGAAGCTCGAGGGGCAAAGGAGATCAGGAAGAGATGCAGACCTATCAGGAGATGTCTGTGTGTGGAGAGATGCAGCTCACCACCACCTCTCTTACTTTCTTGCTTTTGGATGAATGCATAGAGGCGATGAAGAGCATCCCAAGCTGCACAGCTTGTTTCTTGCTTGGAAAACTGGTTTTTCCTCATTGATGTAGGCACTACAGGAAGATTTTAATGGGGGCAGGGGGATTCAGCAATGCCTTTCTTGTCTATGTGTATTATTTTGGTGGAGGCTTTTTGTTTTACTAAGTGGTGGAGCCAGAGGACTGAGCTCTCAAAGTTTTTTGGTGTTCCCGCCTTGCCCCAAATCTACTTTTTTTCTAGCACTGTTGGTAGCTCAGTTTGAACTACAATTTTAAAGGTTGCTAATGCTTCTTTTTCCTGTGCTTGAAAGAAACATTGGCATTAGGAAAGCCTTTTATTTTGCTGGAAGGGGCTTGAATGAAGGGGAATTACACTTCATACCTGCAGTATCACTGTCTTAAACCATTTTTTAATGTTCTTTTGAATTAAGGCAGTCTTAAACTTCATTAGTCTGCTACTCACTTTAGGTGGTTTTTTTTTTGATTCTTTTGATGTACAGTGGTTAAATACAGGTTGTCTAAATCACTTGAGAACAGTATCTCAGTTATCAAACCACTTGGTTGTCTCAACAGCAATTATGGTGTATTTGCTATTACAGTAGTACCTCTTTCCATCCCTGTATATCACTGTAATTGTGTTCAGTTCACAACAAAGCCGAAGTCTTGGTGACTGTATTTTTGCACAATTAAACTTGTAACATACTGTGGGAAAAGCGTGTAAAAAAAGTTTTAGTATGCTTCAGGACAGGTGACTGGAGCCATGTGAATTTGGTGCTTTTTTGGATGCAATCTGAAATGGAGCAGGGGAAGCAGTTCTGGTGTGGCTCTGGCTCCCCTGTGAACATCTGCCTGTGATAAATGCATTAGTCCCAAACAGGATTCCAATTTAAGTTCACAATTTATTAAACGAATAGAGGCAAGCAAACAGCGCTGGGTGCGCCGGGAGTCTCCGCTCCACCAAGACGCACACCTTCACTTCTTACAATTCTTTCCTTTATACTCTCTAGGCTCCGTTTCTCGCCTTTCTCTGCCTTTTTCTTGGAAGATGACTCTTTCTCTAAGTACGTCACCACTTCCCCGGTCTGCGCATGCTTCATCTTTTTCTAGGTGGTTGTCCGGTGGTCGTTGGGAGGAAGATGCTCCTCTTCGTCAGTGCACTCTACATGACCTCTCTGTTTGCGCAGGCGCTCCGTTATTCTACTTCTATTATGCTACCTTATTTGGCTATACATTTTCTCGACATTTCTGCGGTTATCTACAACACGGGTTTGCACTAGTATATCAGGAACTAACATACACATCTCAGGAGGCTACATAAGCTACACATATCAATGGAGTTACCCAAACTATACTTATCAGGAAGTTACGTAAAGACTACCACTCCCCTGTTTATGGTCATGCCCTACATATATTCCTTTATTTCAATATAAATGACATTTGCTTCAAGCTTATATTCACTAGATTTTCTTTACACGAATCACTCATTCCTCACATGCCCAATCGTGGTTGAAAATAGACCTACAACTACACGCAAGCTTTTCAGCTGGGTGGCAAAATGTAAATGTTCTCTGCTTCAAATAAAATGGCCATTGCTGCAAACTGATATTAGGCTGCTTTTGGATCTTTTGCCAATTGTGTGTCAGAAGCTTCTCTCAAAAACTGTAGATAGCGAAAATACAAACATTCGGAAAGGGCAACTGTTCCCACTTTGGAGAACATCAGCGCCTGTTGGCCGGTGACTTACTGTTTGCTAAAGCTATTTCACACAGAATGAATCTGCTTGGTGTTTTTTTCACAGCGTCTGATAACTTCTGTGCCTGTAGCCGTCCTCAGGCCGAAGCGCTCTGTGTCGTAGCGTTGTCTTGTAAACGGCTGTTTAAGCTGCCCTCAGGCGCCGCCACTCTATGAAAGCTGAACCGGCTTTTTCTCCTTGGAGGCGCCCGGTCAGATTTCTCTCCGTGCCCGAGCGGCAGGCGGGCGCTGCCGGGCGGGAAGCTCTGCCCGGGGCTGCTCTCGCCTCTGCCCGGGGCTGCCGGCGCCCCCTCCCCTCTCCCCGGCGGCGGGTGCACGCGCGGCTTCGGGAAGCTTCGCGCGGTAACGGCCGGCGCGAGGCGAAGGGGGGCGTCGTTGCCAAGCAACGGCCGCCGGCGCGCGGCGCTTGCGTGTGGCGCTGCCCGCGGGCTGGAGCGTCCGGAGCGGCGCTGCCCTGAGGAGGAGGAGGGCGCTTTCGGGGCGGACGTCCGGGGGAGCGGGCAGCTGGTCGCGAGGTACAGGCGAGGAAGGCACTTTGCTCCGGGGAACGGGCGGCGGGCAGCCTGCCTAGAAGTCCGGGGCCCGGGCCCGGGCCCTGCCCTGCCGTCGGGGCCCGGCGCTGCAACGGGCACCAGGTGTGCTCCAGGCTGTGCGACATGGGCGTCGCAATGGGTGTTTGAAACGTCAGACCCCAGCAGTTCAGAAGCTGAGCACTGGAGTGGGAGGCTGGGGGCCTCAGGTGCTGCCTGCTTCCACCTCAACAGAGATCAATATCCCCCACCTCCCTTGGCATTTGGAAACTACCGGAGTTGTGTTAGTGTTGAAAGAAGGGGCAGGTAAGAAGGTTCGTAAACGTATTCAAAACCTGTTCTTCAGGCGGAATTATTTGTGTGGAGTGAATGCAGCCTGGCCCAGGCACTGAGCTGCACCTGGGGGGCAGAAACGAGCCAAGGGTTTTGTGCTCGGGGAGCTCCGGTTTCCCTGTGCTGGACATGGGGAGAAGGGTGTGTAAATCACCCCCGAGCCAAGCAGGAGCTGCCTGAGCAGGCTTGATTCTGGCATTGCCCAGTTTTGCGGTGCTTGCCTGAAAAGGTGGCGTGGAGTCCTCTTTTCAGAGCGGTGTCACAAATGTGGCTTTGCTTGTGGTGTGGGTGCCTGTGATGTGCGGAAACAAACTTCACAACTCAAAAGAATTATAAAGCAGGTATGTTCATTATGGTGCCGGGTGCAAGGGGGATCGCTCCTCCTAACTGCACACCGTTTCGGTAAGCAGGCAAATACTTATTACACAAAAGCATACATATTCCTATGATTACGCAATACAAAACATACATGTGAAGTGAGGCGGAGTGGTTCCAAAGGTTTGTGTCAGTAGTTTATGTTATGGATGATCTGGTGGTCGTTTACTTCTTCAGGGGTGTTATCTTCCTTTTTTGTCATTTAGATGAACTTCAGTCATTTACACGTGCTCTCTTCTTACTTGATGATTTCAGCAGTTGTTAACAAGTTCTACCCGGTTCTGTGATAAGACTATCATTGCAGTTCCTGTTATCACTTCCTTTGTTTAGCAAGTCAGTCGTTGACAGATATCAATATCTAAGTGTCTAAAAGCAGATAGTTATGTCTCTATATCAGTTCCCGCCTTTTCTTTCCCCTAAGCAAATTCTTTGGCTTTAAAAAGTGGTTCGTTATGTTTCATCATTATTTTTAGGGCCCATTTTTGTCCAGTAAGTTCCTTTAGTTTACACCAAAGGATAAGATTTACTGTTGTTAATGTTATTATATGTTATCACAGTTACCAAATTCAACCCTTTTAGACCATTTCCCAAGCTTCCCGTATTCCCAAAATAAGCATCTGTCCAAGGCCAATCCCAAGCACTTATCAAGTTACAGTTTAGTAGCGTCGTAAGAGTCCATATCATCGCTTTTGAATGCGAAGCTGCGATGGTCCCATAGGTGTCCATTCCCATTGTGGCTTGAGGGGCTTCCTTCACTCTGGTGTGATGCACCTACGAGGTCTGTTCTTTAATCTTGATTGCCGTATGGGATGTTAGCAGCACCTGGAAGGGGCCTTCCCACTTCGGTTCCAGAGGTGGTTCTGTAAAGGACTTTACATACACATAATCACCAGGCTCAATATCATGCACCGGCCCATCAAGACCTCGGGCTCTGGTTCCCAAGACCAGTTTCTCTGTCTCCTGAAGTTGTTTTTGTAGGCTTAACACATAATCAGATAACGTTGAATCTCCAATCTGAGTTGATATTCTCGCCTGTACAATATAGGGTCTCCCGTACAATATTTCAAAAGGGCTCAACCCCTCTTTAGTTCTGGGCTTAGTTCTAATACTCAGGAGTGCCAAAGGTAATGGTCGTGGCCAAGATAATCTGGCCTCCTGCCCTAATTTTACAATCTGTAACTTAATTAAGTGGTTCATCTTTTCCACTTGACCACTTGCTTGTGGCCTATATGAGGTATGTAACTGCCAATCTATTCCCAGGAGTTTACTAACTTGTTGAACGATTTTTGCAATAAAATGTGGTCCTCCATCCGAGGAGATTGTTGCAGAAACCCCGAATCTCGGTATTATTTCCTCAAGTAGTGCTTTGGTTACCTCCCTAGCCGTATTAGTTCTACAAGGGAAAGCTTCTGGCCAGCCCGAAAAGGTTATCTGTTAGTACTAACAAATACCAAAACCCCGCTTTTCTTGGGAGTTCAGAAAAGTCTATTTGCCAATTTTGACCTGGAACTTTCCCTTTATCAATACTTCCAAATTTTACAAGATTTTCTACCTTTGGATTATTCTTTAAGCATATTTCACATCTATTAACCATAGTTTTTATAGTTTGATACAAATCCTGGCTACTGTTTGCTTCATAAGGGAATTATACAAGGCTTCAGTTCTCCAATGAGTCTTGTCGTGTTCTGCTTTTACCGGTTTCCATACTATTCTAAAGGGAACTATTATTCCGTTATCTTTTAATTTTGCCCAACCTGATGATTCGACATCTGCTTCGGAATCTTTAATTAATCTAAGATCCTTGTCATCATAATTGACCAAGTCTGGTAGTGGCAAAGCTCTTTCAGGAATCAAACTTAATACCTCACCTTGTTCTGCAGCTCTTTTTGCCTCATAATCTGCCGATTTAATTCCCCACTTCCTGAACAGAGTTACCCTTTTGGTGCCCCTTGCAGTGCATAATTGCAACTGCTGAAGGCGATTGTACCGCATCCAAAAGTCTTAGGAACATGTCAGCGTGCTTAATGTGTTCTCTCTGGGCTGTCAAAAGTCCCAGTTCCTTCCAGATAGTCCCATGGGCATGAACTACATACACCAAAGGCATATTTTGAATTTGTCCAGGTATTCACTGCAGTCCTTCAACAAGCTCTAATGCTCTTGTCACCGAAATCGGGAATAAACCTCGTAACACCAATGTAGTGTTAAAAGGCAGGCATTCTTTATTCACGGCGCCGGGAACACGGGGGATAGCTCCTCCTAAATCGTGTTCCCCGATCAGTTCAAAAGTTAAACATTTATAGGCATATGATTACAAAATTAATACATATTCATCAAGTATCCATACAATGATTGGTTAAGTATTCCTCGCCTACCATGTAAATGACCACGCATGCTCACTATAATTTCTTGGGATTTTTCTTCCTTAATCTTTTGAGTCGGAGGGTTTCTTGAGTGGGTGGTCTCTGAGTCGGTGGTCGCGATCTCCCCCTGCCGGAATTACCTTTCCTACAAAGTTCACTCCAAGTATAGCGCTTTGTCAAAAACATGACAGACTCTTGGCTCAGAGCAGTGAATCTGCAGCTTATCAGTTTCATTGTGCCTTCGAGTTCTCTATATCTCACAGAGCCTGGCCGCGGTGTCTCCACTCCGCTCCCCCCCGC
Organism: Phaethon aethereus; assembly: GCF_964289735.1. Classification (NCBI taxonomy): domain Eukaryota; kingdom Metazoa; phylum Chordata; class Aves; order Phaethontiformes; family Phaethontidae; genus Phaethon; species Phaethon aethereus. Next base: position 141,890 of record NW_028113848.1, on the reverse strand, counting down.
CTCCGTACAGTTTCTCCTAGAATCAGCACACCAAGCTCTCCTGGTGTGGCAACATCTAAAGTTAGAGGCCTAGGGAACTCCCGTGGACTGGATTCCTTGCATACCAGCCGCACTACACTCTGGATGCTTCTTCAGTGCTGTATCTTTCTTTAAAATATGGATATAAGTACAGCAAAATTACATTTCATCGAAGTTGTTCCTTCTTCCTATCTACTCATTATTAAAACAAAATAGTACTATGATCACAATGTTACACCTTAATTCCTTGATAACTAAATCAAGATGGAAAGGATTAAATGGGCTCTTGAGCAGCATTGCTGGTGCATAACACTAATGCGTAACCTATTCCTATAGTTATGTTTTTTATTACTATCCTATTTTCTAATTATCGTTTGATTTCCCCATCACCTTGGTTACACTCTCACTAAAGCAATTAATTCAGCTGTTTGTGCAGATGTACGCTTAGGGAGTGACTTTGCTTCCACCACTTGGTCTGTGGTGGTCATGGCATACCCCACCATTCGAGCTCCAGTCTTTACAAAACTACTCCTGTCGGTGTACCGAGTGTGTTCAGCCGCCTCCAGCGGCTCCTCCTTCAGGTCAGGCCTGCTTACACACGGTCTCAATGGTTTCTATGCAGTCATGCACGACAGTACGTCATCCTGTTCCATCAGGACTGCTTGATATTTCAGGAACCTTGATGGCGAGAGCTGATGTCCTCCTTTTTGTTTCAAAACGGAAGTTGCAGCATGGGAAGTGTGCACAATCATCTTTTGCTCCAAAGTGAATTTTCAGGCTTCTTGAATAATCAAAACAACGGTGGCCACTGCCCGAAGGCGTGATGGCCATCCTTTTCTGACGTCATCCAATTGTTTGGTAAAGTACGCTGCTGCTCCCTTGTGAGGACCCAGCCTCTGGGCTAGAATTCCCAAAGCCACTCCTTGCCTTTCATATGAGAACAGCCAGAAGGGCTTTGTTATATCAGGCAGGCCCAGAGCTGGAGCTCTCATTAGCTCCAATTTCAGTTCTTTTAATGCCCTCTTGGCTTCATCAGCCCATACTAATTGCATCTGGCTATTTTTCAGTAGTTCATACAGATGTTTAACCAGAAGTCCATAATTATAGATCCATAATTAGCACCAACCGGTCATTCCCCAAAAGATTCGAAGCTCTTTTACCGTGGTCAGCTCTGGAGTCCTGCAAATAGCTCCTTTTTGGTCATTCCCGAGCTGTCTCTGTCCCTTAGAAATCACAAATCCCAGGTATATTACTTCTTTCTGCAAGATCTGGGCATCTCTGTAATGAGACTCGGTAACTGCTTAATCCAAGAAAATCCAACAAACTCACAGTCCATTCTTTACATTCTTCATCCTTTTCTGTGGCTATCAAAATATCATCCACATAGTGCAAAAGAATCCCATTTCCCAGAGGTGTTTCCCAGGCCTCTAATTTTTTTAGCTAATTGATTTCCAAAGATCATGGGGCTGTTTTTAAATCCGTGGGGTAGCACTGTCCAGGTTAGCTGGGGTTTTTTTGTCCTGAATCAGAGTTTTCCTATTCAAAGGTGAATAAATTGCAGCTCTCAGGGGCCAAGGTGAGCTAAAAGAATGCATCTTTCAGACCTAATACTGTGAACTATTCATAAGTTTCTTTTAAATTAGTCAATAAGGTGTATGGGTTTGCCACTACCGGCTGTAAATCTTCAACTATCTTATTTATTGCCCACGGGTCTTGTGTCAATCTGTAGGCTTTGCCCTCAGGCTTTTGACAGGTAAAATGGGAGTGTTATATTCCGGTTCACATTCTATTAGTAGCCCATATTTGATAAACTGGTTGATTATCGATCGGATTCCTTCCCTATCTGCGGTCCTGAGGGGATATTGCTTAATTCTTACAGGCTGCGCCCCTGATTTGAGTCTGACTATTATCGGGGAGGCGTTTTTCACTTTTCCTGGTATTTCTGAGGCCCATACCCCTGGATATACTTGGTTCTGGATTTCCTCGGGTACTTCTGAACTAACAGGAGTATCTATGAGGGCCAGACTTAGAAGTCTGGTTATCCCAGCTGGTTATCCCCCACTCGAAGTTCTACTTTTCCTTTCTCAAATTTTATCTCTGCTTTTAGTTGTTCCAATAAGTCTCGCCTCAATAGAGGTTTTGGTGAGCTAGGCCTGTATAAGAATCTGTGTATTCCCAATTGTTTTCCCAATCTAAATTTAAGAGGTTTTAAAAAGTACGCCTTTTCACTTTGGCCAGTAGCTCCCTTTGCCGTTACGAAATCATCATCCATAGGTATTAAAGCTTGATTTAAAACTGAAAATGTTGCCCCAGTATCAACTAAAAATTCTACAAGTTTCTCTTTTTCCCCTAACTGAGCTTTTACCAAGGGTTCCGTTAGGGAAGATTCCCCTGGTCCCTGTCAATTATCCTCCGTGTCAGTAATCGTCACCGACTTGCCCAGTCTTGGGACCTCCTTTTTCCAATGCCCCCTTTGCTTACAATAGGCACACTGATCTTTCGGGGGGTGGGGGTGATTTCCCTTAGATGGGGCACTTAACACTACTTCTCATGGCTCCTCTCCTCCCATTAGTGTTGTTTCCTGGTGGGTTCCCAGAGGTTACCTGGCCCCTGTGGGGCGCAAAGCAGCCACTGTAGCGCTGGCAGGTGTTTTACCCATTACTCTCTCTCTGACCATTTCTATTCCGATAGAAATAGAAACTTGCCAAGCAGTCTCCAGCAATTTCTCTAAATTTCTCACATCTGTTTCTTGCGCTTTTAATTTTTGAAGCTTTCTCCTTATATCCTCTGATGACTGTCCTAAAAACAACGAAACTAATTGTTGTCATCCCACATCTGAGGTAGGATCTAAAGTTGTACTTTTACGCATGGCTTCCCTTAGCCATTCCAAAAAGTCTGAGGGGGTTTCATCCTGTCTTTGTTTTACCTCATACAAGTTTTGACCAATTTACTGATTTTGGAATTCCATTTTCGAGTCCAAATTTTATCCACTTTTGATATGACTTCAGTTGTCTATATTCCATACGATCATTAGCATCCCAGTTCGGATTGGTGAGAGGAACGTGATTATCTACTCTACCAGTATACATTCCTGCAGTGACAAGGGCTTCTGTATGTGTTTGAGCGGTTTTAACCACTAGCTGTTTCTCTGTTTCCATCATTGCATCTAACATTAAACCTGTATCTTTCCAGTCAGGATCCTGATTTTTTTTTTTTTTTAAACTATCAATTCAAATCTTTTTGCCACCCCTATTGGGTCGTCCCTACAATCAGCTTGTCTGGGGGGGGGGAGCTTGTACCCTCAGTCGGACTCTGCTTCGGGTTACCGCACCCAAAGCAGCACTCCCAGAGGCAGAAACAGATTCTTCATCAGAAGTATCTGCATTCCTTAAGGGGGAGGGAGAGACTGGCACCGAAGCCAACAGTGGTATAATATAATCTTCCAGTCTTTCCTCTGACTCTCCCTTTTCTTTTAACTTAAGGCATCTTTGTCCTATACTACACGCTGAACAGCATCGTTTCAGTTTTCCCAGTTCTTTCGCTTTTTCCTTCTCCAGGGCCAGGATAAAGGGCTCTGAAGGGGCTATATTGATTCCACAATCTTTCCGCCATTCCGGATGATTTCGCAATGTGAAAAACATATCTGCATAAACTGCTTCATCCCATTTTCCCTCTCTCCGAAGGAACCACATTAGTTGTAACAATATATTATATTTCCACGTCCCATTAAAGGGCCATTTTTCTTCATCATCTAACTTAGAGAGGCCACCACTGATTACAATACTCAATTAAAGTTTTCCTGTTCACACTTCCTCCTGGCAGCTCTCCTATCTCCTTCCAGTGAGCTAAAATACAGCCAGGGCTTCTTTTCAGTATTTCACCACTTTGTTTACCTCCCATAATGAACACCCTGCCCACAGGGGTTTATTCCTCAGTCTCAGAATACAGCCTCATTGAATTGATGACAATAATACCTTATCCAAGGCAAAAGATGTAAGGGCGTAGTCGCCCCCCAGCGAATGCACCTAAATTCAAGACAATTGTCGAGACGAAACTCCTGTCTCCCTTTAAAAGAATGTACTTATGACACTCCAAATGTAACCAAGGTGGTAGAGAATTAAAATAAAATAGGGTTAGAAAATAGGTTTGTGAATTTGTAGCAAGTTGTAACTATAAGAACATTATGCACCAGCAATGCTGCTCGAGAACCCACCGAACCCTTCCCATCTTGATTTAATTATCAAGGAGTCAAGTGTAACATTGTGATCATGGTATTATGTTTTGTTCTAATAACAAGTAGTCAGAAAGAAGGAACACCTTGGTCAGTTCTATGGTCCGGTGGGTAAGTAATTATTCATTCTATAGTCTTGTCTTAAAACAAAGGACTGTGGGGTGAATGATTGCATATTGGACCGACAGCCCGTGAAGATCTATTTAGTGTTGCCAAGTTTAAATGAACTTAGAAGGAAAGGTAATTCCGGCAGGGGGAGGTCGCGACCACCGACTCAGAGACCACCCACTCAAGAAACCCTCCGACTCAAAAGATTAAGGAAGTAAAATCCCAAGAAATTATAGTGAGCATGCGTGGTCATTTACATGGTAGGCGAGGAATACTTAACCAATCATTGTATGGATACTTGATGAATATGTATTAATCTTGCCTATAAATGTTTGATTTTTGAACTGATCGATGAACACGATTTAGGAGGAGCTATCCCCCGTGTTCCCGGCGCCGTGAATAAAGAATGCCTGCCTTTTAACACTTCATTGGTGTTACGAGGTTTATTCCCGATTTCGGTGACAGTTTTGGCGACCCAGATGGGACCCTGCTTGTGAATCTCGACAGATCCGTGGGATCACAGGACCTCCAGCCGGCACCGAGGGATTCTCGGGGAGAACCTCTGATCCCCGGACCGAAGAATTCTGAGCAAGTCCCCTGGAAAGGTAATAAGGCATTCTTTTAAGGAATTGAAGTAACGTGGGTTCGAGTCCCACTAGCTCGCTCGTAAGGCGCGGCGAAAGCTACGCAGAGTAGGGCTGAAAGGTACCTCTGGAAAGGGTGAGGGTACGAGACCCTCACAAGGAATGCCTGCCTATAAGACGCGGTGAAAGCCTCGCAAGGTTGGGCTAGGGGCCCAGGTAAGGAGGTTGGGGGATTTCTAGCAGGGGGCTAGAAGATCCAGAGGGACCCTCGAGGAGAGTAGGGGTCCCTCCGACTAGTGCCTGTGATAGTGCACAATCACACCCACTAGTCTTGGGAAGATGGGCACATTTCCAAGTAAAAGATCTAGCCCACAAAAAAACCACCTTTGGGATGTATTTTGAGGCATTGGAAAGATCTGGGAGGTGATCCTCTGACTCGGAAGCAATTAATTGAATATTGCAATCATTGGTGGCCAATGTATGTCCAAGGTTGGACAGTGGGGAGAAATGGCCAGAAAATGGGACATTGCAATATAACACCATCTTGCAATTAATGTTGTTTTGTAAAAAGGAGGGTAAATGGGAAGAAATGGCTTATGTTGATTTATTCTTTACACTACAAAATCATCCAGAATGGCAGAGACAGTGTGGAATACATCTGTATGATCCCATGGTAAAGATTGTGAAAAAGGGGAAAATGTGACGAGTACTCGAAACAGTGGTGGTGAAAGTTCCTTTTTCAATTACTGATTTAAGATCATGGAAAGAGACTGCAGGTACCTATCGGGAGGATCCCAAAAGGGTGGCTAAGGTACAATGCTTGAAATTGCTTGGGCTGTATATAACAATAGAGAAAAAGAAAAAGAGGTGGGGCAAGCCCCAAGGGATGGAAAGCTACTAGCAGTTTTGGCAGGTAATAACAGGATAGGCAGAGGGAGAGGACGAGGAATGAATATCAGAGAGAGAAGGAAAATAAGCCCCGATTAGCAGAAGATCAATGTGCTGTTTGCAAGGAGTGTGGGCACTGGAAAAGAGAATATCCTAAGGCAGGAGAATTAGATCCGGCTCTCCAGGCAATTAAATTAATGACTCTGGATGAAGAACTATGAAGGGGACTGGGGGAATCAACCCTAGCTGAACGTCTGGTTACACTGAAGCTAGGGAATGAAGAAATAGAGTTTCTGGAGCTACTTACTCAGTATTGAATACATGTAAAGGGAGATTTAGTCACAAATCAGTAGATGATGTTGGTGCGACAGGGCGGAAGGAAAATTGGCCATTTTTAGAGCCATTAAAGTTTAAATTGGGAAAACAATGGGTAACTCACCAGTTTCTGTATATGCCTGAATATCCACTGTCTTTGTTGGGACGAGATCTATTGAGTAAATTAGAGGCACAAATAACTTTCAAAGATGGAGAAATCAAATTGTTAATACCAGAATCAAAAGCCATAGAGGCAAGAGTGTTTATGTTACAGGATTCCTACAGGGAAGAACAGATTCCAGAAGAAGTGGAAAATGCAGTTATTCCTTTGGTCTGGGCGAGTGGAATTCTGGGACGATCTAAATTGGCAGAGCTGGTAAAGGTGATTTTAAAACCTGGAGCCAAACTGGTAAGACAAAAACAATATCCTATTAAGTGGGAGGCTCGAAAAGGATTAGAGGGGTTGATTACAAAATTTTTAGAATGTGGACTATTGACAGAGTGTGAATCAGAATATAACACTCCCATATTACCAGTAAGGAAATCCGGAGGCAAGGAATACCGATTAGTCCAGGATTTAAGAGTTATAAATCAGATAGTCCAAGATATACACCCAGTAGTGGCTAATGCATATATATTTTACTGCCTTCTTTGAAAGAGGAACATAAATGGTTTACTGTCTTAGATTTAAAGGATGCCTTCTTCTGCATACCTCTTGATATAGGCAGCCAAAACGTATTTCCTTTTGAGTGAGAAAGTCTGGCCACAGGGCGAAAGACCCAATTGACATGGACTGTACTTCCACAAGGATTCAAAAATAGCCCTACGATATTTGGGAATCAATTGGCCAAGGAATTAGAGATATGGAAGAGACAGGACCAAAAGGGAAGTGTTCTGCTATCAGTTTACTAAATTTCCTAGGCCAAGGAGGATATAGAGTCTCCAGAAATAAGGCCCAAATAGGAAAAGAAACAGTAATTTATTTGGGATTTGAAATATCCCAAGGACAGAGACAATTGGGAAATGAAAGAAAAGAAGTTATCCATCAAATTCCTGAACCAAGTAGCCTGAAAGAATTGAGAACTTTTCTGGGAATGATTGGGTGGTGCCGACTTTGAATTTTGGATTATGGATTGTATGTAAAGCCACTGTATGAGGCTTTAAAGGAATCCAAGGATCGGTATCTGACTTGGACACCTCAATGTCAAAAATCATTCAAAGAACTGAAAAAGGCATTAATGATGGCTCCTGCTCTGGGATTACCTGATGTGACCAAACCTTTTGAGTTGTTTGCACATGAAAGGCAACATCTGGCTCTTGGAGTGCTGACGCAATGGCTGGGATCCTGGAGACGACCAGTGAGGTACTTCTCTAAACAACTTGACAACGTGAGTAAAGGATGGCCAGGATGTTTACGCGCTGTGGCAGCAACAGTATTGCTGATCCAAGAAGCTCGAAAATTGACCGTGGGTCAAAAGATGGTGGTGTATGTACCGCATATGGTAATAACTGTTCTAGAGCAAAAGGGGGGTCACTGGCTATTCACTGGCTAAGTATCAGGTTGTCCTATTGGAACAAGATGGTGTGGCATTGAAAACCACACTGATTGTTAATCCAGCAATATTCTTGTCAACAAAGAATCCAACAGGAAATTTAGAACATGACTGTTTGTTAACTATTGAACAGGTTTATTCCAGTAGACCAGACCTGAGGGATGAACCTCTGGAAAACCCTGATCTGCAGTTATACACAGATGGAAGCAGTTTTGTACGAGAAGGAAAAGGAATGGCTGGATATGCTGTCGTCACCACCTCTGAGGTATTGGAATCAAGGACACTACCTGTAAGTACCTCAGCACAGAAAGCAAAATTGGTGGCATTGAGGCGGGCTCTACAAATAGCAGAAGGAAAAAGGGTAAATATTTGGACTGATTCTAAATATGTGTTTGGTGTAATCCATGCTCATGGAGCCATCTGGAAAGAAAGAAGACTGCTGTCAGCCCAAGGAACATCAATAAGTATAAAGAAGAAATTCTCCAACTCCTGGAAGATGTGCAGAGACCGAAAGAAGTGGCGGTAATGCATTGTAAAGCTCATCAATTTGGTCAGACGGCTGTAAATATAGGTAATCAATTGGCAGACAAAGCTGCAAAAGAGGCCGCAGAACAAGGTATCCTTGCACTAGTACCAGCAAAACAAAAAAACAGGTGATAGTAACCCTGCAAATTATGACAGAACTCGCAGAGGAAAAACATGAACAAACACATTGGGGAGTAGATGCAATGGTTTCAAGTTTAAAAACATCTGTAGTATGTGTAGGAATGGCAGGAATAGTTAAATCAATAATAGCTAAATGTCCAATCTGCCTTAAAAATAACCCCATGAACCAAAAGAGGCTACCTCTAGGAATGATAAAACCAGGAAATTCTTCAGGAGATTATTCGCAAATTGTTTTTTCTGAGTTACCCAGACAAAATGGATACAGGTATTTATTAGTACTAATTGATACATTTTCTGGATGGCCGGAGGCCATCCCTTACCACACCAACAAAGCTAGAGAGGTAGTTAAAGTGTTGTTGAAGGAAATAATACCAAGATTTGGAGTGCCGATTTCGGTGACACAAACACTTCGCGTGAACAAACTCTGTTCTACATTTCCCCCCCCATATACCAGCGACATTCTTACTGATTCCTTACACTTTCTAAGTCTCCACAAAATACCTGCTTAAGCTGGCCTGAACGCTCAATCCTATCCCAGTTAGACCAGTTTCCTCGACATTCACCACACCAAAAATGGTCCCCAAACCGCACCCAAATGTTCTGTTTACAACCAGAGCATTCAAAAACATATATTGGGCTGCATGAAAAATCTTGATGTCTGTGTATATGACAGTAAGAGTTAACAACCGGTTCAACTAACACAGTTCCAAAGTCTGTCATACGCTTCGTCCGTCTCTCCTCGCGGAGAACACGGAACCGTGGATCAGAACTCCGCGCTCGCCCCGCAGTCAGACTGCGTCTCATTCACTCAAACACTCACCCAACTTGCAACAACATGACTTGTACAATGAAGCACTTTCATAGAATACACGGTACCGGGCACAAAACTTCTTAAGTATTCAGATTGTAATTGTCACCGAAATCGGGAATAAACCTCGTAACACCAATGAAGTGTTAAAAGGCAGGCATTCTTTATTCACGGTGCCGGGAACACGGGGGATAGCTCCTCCTAAATCGTGTTCGCTTGATCAGTTCAAAAATCAAACATTTATAGGCAAGATTAATGCATATTCATCAAGTATCCATACAATGATTGGTTAAGTATTCCTCGCCTACCATGTAAATGACCACGCATGCTCACTCTGATTTCTTGGGATTTTACTTCCTTAATCTTTTGAGTCGGAGGGTTTCTTGAGTGGGTGGTCTCTGAGTCGGTGGTCGCGATCTCCCCCTGCCGGAATTACCTTTCCTACAAAGTTCACTTAAGCTTGGCAACACTCAATAGGCTTTCACGGGCTGTCGGCCCAATATGCAATCATTCACCCCACAGTCCTTTGTTTTAAGACAGGACTATAGAATGAATGATTACCTACCCACCGGACTGTAGAACTGACCAAGGTGTTCCTTCTTTCTGACTACTTGTTACATAGTATCATGATCACAATGTTACACTTAACTGCTTGATAATTAAATCAAGATGGGAAGGGTTCGGTGGGTTCTCGAGCAGCATTGCTGGTGCACAATGTTCTTATAGTTACAACTTGCTACAAATTCACAAACCTACTTTCTAATCCTATTTTATTTTAATTCCTTACCACCTTGGTTACGTTTCCCCCCTTTGGAAGTTCTGAAATAATTTCTTTTCAATACTTCCATTACAAATTAATTTCCTTCTTAACATTCAATCACTTTATTGTATGATGGTAGGAGCATTATTAGTTAGTCCATTTAAATTTTGGTGTTTTGTAGTCAATGCAAGTGTAATTCTGCTATCAATGGTAGCTCTTTTTGTAAATTCCTTTTTCAAACAATGATAAATGAATAATATTCCCAAAGATAGTATTAATAATAATAACACAGTACCAATTAAGGACTTCATCCAAGAACTCAAGTTCCATCCCAATCCACTGAAAATTTTATCAAACCAATTTTCTTGCATGTCTTGTTGCGTTTCCTAAGTATCCTTTTCTATTTTTCTCAATAAGTCCAAATCATATTCAACATCCTGGGTAACATTTGGGATATGTATGCAACAATAATCTATCCTATCCCTCAGGTATCCACAAACTCCATGTTCTTTTAGTAAGAGCATATCTAGAGCCATCCTATTTTGTAGGGTCATCTTCGAAGTGGCTTGTAACTGTAAATTTAGTTGTTTAAATCCTTTCCTTGTTATTTTGGCTACTCTTCCCACTTGACTTGTCAACTTATATAACCAATCCCTATTCCTGTAAGTTGCCAAGGGAGTCAATAAGGATTCTAAGGCTCATCCAAGTTTCACTCCTGTCGAGGGTTCATTCCAATTATCATCATCAATTTGTGATCTTTTTGTCCATATTAACTTTAAATTGTCAGAATCTCCCCTAAAGGGAGCTTTCTTTCCGATTGGACATGATGTTGGCATTCCTAAAGTAATTTGTTTTACTTTCCCGTCCATTGGTAAATGGGTGGTCCAAGTTCCATCACTCATTGCCCAAACTAAATGTCCTGGGCTCTGAACTGTAGACCTTCTACAACTAAATATTGATCCCCTTCTAATTTTATATACACTAGTCAAATTTAAATCATTCTTGAGTCCTCTGCACCAACACCCATATTTCAATGCAGCTGCTAAGGGAAGAACTTCCTGGACTGCTCTATCAACTGTACTGCAATTACATATCTTTTTACAATTCCACCAGGGTACTATATCCTCCTTTTCCCTGGATGTGGTTCCCCTGTCATTAACTGATGGGAAAACTGTAAAGACTGTTCCGTCCCAGGCAAAATACCATGAAGTATTAGCCATATATTGAAATTGAGATAAAATAGCCATAGACCACACTGAATCCCATGCAACCTCTGCCTCTCGCTTAGTTTGATTTTCACAACTATGGACTACACGTCCAGCTTCCTCGGGATCATGTACAGGGAGGCCTCTACTTATTTCTTTGCATAATTGTTCATCCCTTGTGCTTACTGCACTCAAATTTGTTGTTAAGATTCCCCACGGAATTGATTCACCTACTGCTCTTGGAATTGGAAGACATGCGGTTATTTGGGTTACATTTTGTAAATTTGCAAATTCTTTTATCAATCCTACCATTAAATTTTCTTCTGGAGTTCTCCTTGGAATGTATATTAGCTGCTCTGCTTCACTCTCCCTTCCAATTGATCTATTATCATCCCAAACAATGCTCCCAACATCATCAGTTTCCAAATCAAAACCTATTTTCCCATACTTCCCAATGATAATTCCTTAAACATGTTTTAAAGTCAACTTTACAGTCTCTGAATCCCTATTGATGACCTTCCATGCCAGGGCTTTCTTCGCTCGGGTGTAGTGTATCCCCGGTTCCACTCCTCCAACCTTGATTGCAGTATAAGTTGTTAACAGTACCTGGAATGGTCCCCTCCACTTTTTCTGCAGTGGTTCAGAGTTCCAAGTTTAAAGATCACCTGGCTGATACTGATGTACAGGCGTATCCAAGGCAAGTGACCTAGTCAGCACAATATATCTCTGAAGTGCTCCAAGAACTTTTCCTAAAGAAATTAGATAGACTTTCAAATCAGTTTCCCCAGCTACCTTCATGTCCCCTGGGATTAAAGGAGTCTGGTACAGTTTACCATACAGGACTTCATATGGACTTATACCGTCTCTTGATCTTGGTTGGATCCTGATTCTCAAGAGAGCTAGTGGTAAAGCCTGTGGCTGCTTCAAAGATGTTTCCTGACAAATTTTACTTATTTGTCTTTTCAACATTTGATTCAATCTCTCAATTTTTCCACTCGATTGTGGCCTCCAAGGGGTATGTAAGTCCCATTTTATACCCAAAATTTTACTGATCTGTTGAACTACATCTGCCACAAAGTGTGGTCCCCTATCAGAAGACATTCCCAATGGCACTCCAAATCTTGGTATTATTTCCTTCAACAACACTTTAACTACCTCTCTAGCTTTGTTGGTGTGGTAAGGGAAGGCCTCCGGCCATCCAGAAAATGTATCAATTAGTACTAATAAATACCTGTATCCATTTCGTCTGGGTAACTCAGAGAAATCAATTTGCGAATAATCTCCTGAAGAATTTCCTGGTTTTATCATTCCTAGAGGTGGCCTCTTTTGGTTCATGGGGTTATTTTTAAGGCAGATTGGACATCTAGCTATTATTGATTTAACTATTCCTGTCATTCCTACACATACTACAGATGTTTTTTAAACTTGAAACCATAGCATCTACTCCCCAACGTGTTTGTTCATGTTTTTCCTTTGTGAGTTCTGCCATAATTTGCAGGGTTACTATCACCTGCTTTTTTTGTTTTACTGGTGCTAGTGCAAGGATACCTTGTTCTGCGGCCTCTTTTGCAGCTTTGTCTGCCAATCGATTACCTATATTTACAGCCGTCTGACCAAATTGATGAGCTTTACAATGCATTACCGCCACTTCTTTCGGTCTCTGCACATCTTCCAGGAGTTGGAGAATTTCTTCTTTATACTTATTGATGTTCCTTGGGCTGACAGCAGTCTTCTTTCTTTCCAGATGGCTCCATGAGCATGGATTACACCAAACACATATTTAGAATCAGTCCAAATATTTACCCTTTTTCCTTCTGCTATTTGTAGAGCCCGCCTCAATGCCACCAATTTTGCTTTCTGTGCTGAGGTACTTACAGGTAGTGTCCTTGATTCCAATACCTCAGACGTGGTGACGACAGCATATCCAGCCATTCCTTTTCCTTCTCGTACAAAACTGCTTCCATCTGTGTATAACTGCAGATCAGGGTTTTCCAGAGGTTCATCTCTCAGGTCTGGTCTACTGGAATAAACTTGTTCAATAGTTAACAAACAGTCATGTTCTAAATTTCCTGTTGGATTCTCTGTTGACAAAAATATTGCTGGATTAACAATCGGTGTGGTTTTCAATGCCACATAATCTTGTTCCAATAGGACAACCTGATACTTCAGCATTCTGCTGGGGAATAGCCAGTGACCCCCCCCTTTTGCTCTAGAACAGTTATTACCATATGCGGTATGTACACCACCATCTTTTGGCCCATGGTCAATATTCGAACTTCTTGGATCAGCAATACCGTTGCCGCTACAGCACGTAAACATGCTGGCCATCCTTTACTCACGTTGTCAAGTTGTTTAGAGAAGTACCTCACTGGCTGTTTCCAGGATCCCAGCCGTTGCGTCAGCACTCCAAGAGCCACATGTTGCCTTTCATGTGCAAACAACTCAAAAGGTTTGGTCACATCAGATAATCCCAGAGCAGGTGCCATTATTAATGCCTTTTTCAGTTCTTTGAATGATTTTTGACATTGAGGTGTCCAAGTCAGATACCAATCCTTGGATTCCTTTAAAGCCTCATACAGTGGCTTTACATACAATCCATAATCCAAAATTCAAAGTCGGCACCACCCAATCATTCCCAGAAAAGTTCTCAATTTTTTTGGTCTACTTGGTTCAGGAGTTTGACGGATAACTTCTTTTCTTTCATTTCCCAATTGTCTCTGTCCTTGGGATATTTCAAATCCCAAATAAATTACTGTTTCTTTTCCTATTTGGGCCTTATTTCTGGAGACTCTATATCGTCCTTGGCCTAGGAAATTTAGTAAACTGATAGCAGAACACTTCCCTTTTGGTCCTGTCTCTTCCATATCTCTAATTCCTTGGCCAATTGATTCCCAAATATCGTAGGGCTATTTTTGAATCCTTGTGGAAGTACAGTCCATGTCAATTGGGTCTTTCGTCCTGTGGCCGGACTTTCCCACTCAAAAGCAAATAAGTTTTGGCTGCCTATATCTAGAGGTATGCAGAAGAAGGCAGCCTTTAAATCTAGGACAGTAAACCATTTATGTTCCTCTTTTAAAAAAGTCAGTAAAATATATATGGATTAGCCACTACTGGGTGTATATCTTGGACTATCTGATTTATAACTCTTAAATCCTGGACTAATTGGTATTCCTTGCCTCCGGATTTCCTTACTGGTAATATGGGAGTGTTATATTCTGATTCACACTCTGTCAATAGTCCACATTCTAAAAATTTTGTAATCAACCCCTCTAATCCTTTTCGAGCCTCCCACTTAATAGGATATTGTTTTTGTCTTACCAGTTTGGCTCCAGGTTTTAAAATCACCTTTACCAGCTCTGCCAATTTAGATCATCCCAGAATTCCACTCGCCCAAACCAAAGGAATTACTGCATTTTCCACATCTTCTGGGATTTGTTCTTCCCTGTAGGAATCCTGTAACATAAACACTCTTGCCTCTATGGCTTTTGCTTCTGGTATTAACAATTTAATTTCTCCATCTTTGAAAGTTATTTGTGCCTCTAATTTACTCAATAGATCTCGTCCCAGCAAAGGCAGCGGACACTCAGGCATATACAGAAACTGGTGAGTTACCCATTGTTTTCCCAATTTAAACTTTAATGGTTCTAAGAATGGCCAATTTTCCTTCTGCCCTGTCGCACCAACGACATCTACTGATTTATGACTAAATTTCCCTTTACACAAATTTAATACCGAATAAGTAGCTCCTGTATCTACCAAAAATTTTATTTCTTCATCCCCTAGCTTCAATGTAACCAGAGGTTCAGCTAGGGTTGATTCCCCCGGTCCCCTTCATGATTCTTCTTCTAAGGCCATTAATTTAATTGCTCGGAGGGTCGGATCTAATTCTCCTGCCTTGGGACACTCTTTTTTCCAGTGCCCACGCTTCTTGCAAACAGCACGTTGATCTTCTGCTAATCGGAGTCTTATCTTCCTTCTTTCTCCGATATTCATTCCTCGACCTCTCCCTCTGCCTATCCTGTTATTCCCAGCCAAAACTGCTAATAGCTTTCCATCCCTTCGCGCTTGTCTCCCCTCTTTTTCCTTTTCTCTATTATTATATACAGCCCAGGCAATCTCGAGCATTTTACCCAAATCCCTAGATTCAGGCCCTTCCAATTTTTGAAGCTTTTTTTTCTAATATCCGGAGCCGATTGTCCCATAAATACAGAGGCCAATTGTACTATTTCTTCTGGTCTTTCTATGTCTAAATTAGTATATTTTCTGGCAGTTGTCTTCAGTCTTTCCATAAAGGCTGAAGGAGACTCATTCAATTCTTGTCTCACCTCATAAATTTTTGACCAATTTATTGCTTTCGGCATCGCATTCCTAACACCATATAAGATCCATCTCTGATATCTACTTAGCATTGCTCTGGGTCCCGGCTGATTAGGGTCCCATTCAGGATTTACAGATGGGAAATTTTGACCTACTGTTCCTTGTAAATCCCCATTAGCGTGTGCCCCTTCTGCTTGCTTCCTAGCAGTAGTTAATACCATTCTCTTATCAGTTTCATCAAGTAAAGTATCTAATATTACTTGTAAATCATTCCAATCAAGATCCTGTGTTCTAATCATTGTTTCAACTACCCTAGCTACTTTTTCGGGATCCTTCCGATAAACACCTGCTGTTTCTTTCCAGGATCTTAAATCAGTAATTGAAAAGGGAACTCTCACTAATATTGGACCATCATTTCCCACTGCTTCTCGGAGAGGGGCTTGGAGGGAAACTGCTCCAATTTCTCCTCTCCTTCCTCTCGTCCTTCTTGAAATTGGACTAGATTCTCCTCCTTCTCCCTCCTCGGGAGAAGCAGGGGAATCCTCACTGTCATTATCCAAATCTTGGATTCATCTTTCTCTCTCCCTCCTTCGGTGAGGGGCAATCATCAATTCAATATCTTCCTCCTCACCTCCCTTCCTCCAATCATTCTTTTCGGTCTTACAAGAAGAACATTTCCCCGAATTCCCATCACATTTCCCTTTTTGTACAACCATTACCATGGGATCATACGGATGTATTCCACACTGTTTCTGCCACTCTGGATGATTTTGTAGTGTAAAGAACAAATCAACATAAGCCATTTCTTCCCATTTACCCTCCTTTTTACAAAACAGCATTAATTGCAAGATGGTGTTATATTGCAATGTCCCATTTTCTGACCATTTCTCCTCATTTTCCAGTTTATACATTGGCCACCAATGATTACAGTACTCAATTAATTGTTTCCGAGTCATAGGATCACCCCCCAAATCTTTCCAATGCCGTAAAATACATCCCAAAGGTGTCTTTTGCGGAATATCTTTCTTACTGGGAAACGTTCCCATCTTCCCAAGACTAGTGGGTGTGATTGTGCACTATCACAGGCACTAGTCGGAGGGACCCCTACTCTCCTCGAGGGTCCCTCTGGATCTTCTAGCCCCCTGCTAGAAGTCCCCCAACCTCCTTACCTGGGCCCCTAGCCCCACCTTGCGAGGCTTTCACCGCGTCTTATAGGCAGGCATTCCTTGTGAGGGTCTCGTACCCTCACCCTTTCCAGAGGTACCTTTCAGCCCTACTCTGCGTAGCTTTCGCCGCGCCTTACGAGCGAGCTAGTGGGACTCGAATCCACGTTACTTCAATTCCTTAAAAGAATGCCTTATTACCTTTCCAGGGGACTTGCTCAGAATTCTTCGGTCCGGGGATCAGAGGTTCTCCCCGAGAATCCCTCGGTGCCGGCTGGAGGTCCTGTGATCCCACGGATCTGTCGAGATTCACAAGCAGGGTCCCATCTGGGTCGCCAAAACTGTCACCGAAATCGGGAATAAACCTCGTAACACCAATGAAGTGTTAAAAGGCAGGCATTCTTTATTCACAGCGCCGGGAACACGGGGGATAGCTCCTCCTAAATCGTGTTCCCCGATCAGTTCAAAAGTTAAACATTTATAGGCATATGATTACAAAATTAATACATATTCATCAAGTATCCATACAATGATTGGTTAAGTATTCCTCGCCTACCATGTAAATGACCACGCATGCTCACTCTGATTTCTTGGGATTTTACTTCCTTAATCTTTTGAGTCGGAGGGTTTCTTGAGTGGGTGGTCTCTGAGTCGGTGGTCGCGATCTCCCCCTGCCGGAATTACCTTTCCTACAAAGTTCACTTAAGCTTGGCAACACTCAATAGGCTTTCACGGGCTGTCGTCCCAATATGCAATCATTCACCCCACAGTCCTTTGTTTTAAGACAGGACTATAGAATGAATAATTACCTACCCACCAGACCACCGAACTGACCAAGGTGTCCCTTCTTTCTGACTACTTGTTACATAATATCATGATCACAATGTTACACTTAACTCCTTGATAATTAAATCAAGATGGGAAGGGTTCGGTGGGTTCTCGAGCAGCATTGCTGGTGCATAATGTTCTTATAGTTACAACTTGCTACAAATTCACAAACCTACTTTCTAATCCTATTTTATTTTCATTCCTTACCACCTTGGTTACATAATGACTATCATCAAAATCCCAATTATAGCCACAACAAAATATATTTCCATTCCCATGGGTTACAATAGTTGGTCCAAACGATCGCTATCCCATCCCATACTCCCGCAATTCCAGCGAAGAGCACTCATCGCGTACTTCCCTTTATCAGGGATTCCGGCGTTTGTGTACTTCCCTAGCCAGGGATTCCTGCGCCACTACTGGATTTGAATCCTAACCTCCCAGGGACGAGCGCCAATGCTCTTTACCTCGTGTAGGACGTCTCCTCACGACTTACAGGTTCCCCTCCCAAATTAACATACCTGGTCCGCTGATGGTCCTTGTCTGTCCCTGCAGTGATCGGGCGAGCGAGGGAGGTCCTCCGAGAAATCTCGGGGCGCGCCAAGGACGTTCCACTCTCAGCCAGTCCCGCAGCTGGGCAGAGAGGGTCCCATCTGGGTCACCAAATTAATGTGCGGAAACAAACTTCACAACTCAAAGCAGGTGTGTTTATTACGGTGCCGGATGCAAGGGGGATCGCTCCTCTTAACTTGCACAGCGTTTTGGCGAGCAGGCAAATATTTATTACACAAAAGCGTACGTATTCATATGATTACGCAATACAAAACATACATATGAAGTGAGGCGCAGTAGTTCCAAAGGTTTGTGTCAGTAGTTTACGTTATCAATGATCTGTCTCTGGTGGTCCTTTACTTCTTCAGGGGTGTTATCTTCCTCTTTTGTCTTTTAGATGAACTTCAGTCATTTACACGTGCTCTCTTCTTACTTGATGATTTCAGCAGTTGTTAACAAGTTCTACCTGGTTCTGTGATAAGACTATCATTGCAGTTCCTGTTATCACTTCCTTTGTTTAGCAAGTCAGTCCTTGACAGGTATCAATATCTAAGTGTTTAAAAGCAGATAGTTATGTCTGTAGATGACCTGTTGCTCTTCCACCCCTGCTGCTTGCAGGGAGAGATGGCAACTTGCTTTTGGAGAGCCCCCCCCCTGCCGCAAACGTGTGAAAGTCTTGTTGAGTCTAGCCTAAAGTGCACTGGCTTGCTCATTGCTTTACCCGTGAGTACCCATTTACAGAATTTGCTGTACTCTGGTATTTGGCAGCCAAGAAATGAATCTGTCTGCTTTATTTTTCTTCTGGAATGGACTGTAGTAATGCAGCTTGTCCTTTGCAGCATCTTCTGACAAGCTTGAAACTTAAGATTAGGAGACTGGCGCAGACTGGTCAGCAGGTCGGCTTCTCTGCTGTAAATGGCCAGGAGCAGTTCTTAGGTGACTTTCCAGCTTCAGGTAAGAAACTCAAGTTTGCAAAGAAATGGTGTTTTCTGAAGGTGAAAAGTTGAACAGAAACCAAACCTGGTAGACACGAATGCCTCGCTTAGCTGACAGCTAGTCCGGATTTCACCAACTAGCGTAGCCATACCTCATGTTCACGCTCTGACCCTGCTGGTGCTACCTTGCTTGATTCCTTTACCTGCCTGAAAGCCAAGTGTGACCTGTTCTCCCTTCTAGCTTTTCTTGGAGACGTACCCTCCAGGTACCGGTACCTGCCAACCTCCCATCTCTCTGACAGGTCTGTTTGCACTGACATGTGAAACGGGGACATTTAGCTCCTTTCTCACAGTTCTCACTTGGTTGGTTTTTTTTGTTGTTGTTGTGATGGCCTGAATACACAGGAACTCTTGGATAATTTATTTGAGTATTTTTGTGGGTATTGAAATTTAACTCATGAGTTAATGTGATTTAATCTTGCAATGAAATGAATGCATTTTCAATTCCTTGCTATCCTTCCCCTCGGAGGAAGCTGCCCTTGCAGCAGCGAGGCAGTGCCCAGCCCGGCCTGGCTGGGCTTCACCTGTCCTGCCCCATCCCGGGAGAGCTGGCCTGCAGGTTGTGCCCAGGGCCTGGCTGGAGCCAGGCAGTGTCAGGGCAGAGCCGCCCCAGCGAGCCCTCCCCAGGAGGGACCGGAGCAGGTCTGTAGCGTGGGGCTGGGCCTTGCCCCAGGCTCGGCCTCAGCTGGGGTTTGGCCAGGGCCGCGGCTGAGGGGAGGGGCCGTCGGGGCTTTCCCTGCCGGACCCCTTCCCTGCCAGGTCGCGTTTCCCCCAGGGCTGGTCCCTGGGGCGGGCTCTGCCTTGCGCGCCGCTTTCTCTTCCCCGCTCCTTGCCCCTGCCAGAGCGGCAGGCGGGCGCTGCCGGGCGGGAAGCTCTGCCCGGGGCTGCTCTCGCCTCTGCCCGGGGCTGCCGGCGCCCCCTCCCCTCTCCCCGGCGGCGGGTGCACGCGCGGCTTCGGGAAGCTTCGCGCGGTAACGGCCGGCGCGAGGCGAAGGGGGGCGTCGTTGCCAAGCAACGGCCGCCGGCGCGCGGCGCTTGCGTGTGGCGCTGCCCGCGGGCTGGAGCGTCCGGAGCGGCGCTGCCCTGAGGAGGAGGAGGGCGCTTTCGGGGCGGACGTCCGGGGGAGCGGGCAGCTGGTCGCGAGGTACAGGCGAGGAAGGCACTTTGCTCCGGGGAACGGGCGGCGGGCAGCCTGCCTAGAAGTCCGGGGCCCGGGCCCGGGCCCTGCCCTGCCGTCGGGGCCCGGCGCTGCAACGGGCACCAGGTGTGCTCCAGGCTGTGCGACATGGGCGTCGCAATGGGTGTTTGAAACGTCAGACCCCAGCAGTTCAGAAGCTGAGCACTGGAGTGGGAGGCTGGGGGCCTCAGGTGCTGCCTGCTTCCACCTCAACAGAGATCAATATCCCCCACCTCCCTTGGCATTTGGAAACTACCGGAGTTGTGTTAGTGTTGAAAGAAGGGGCAGGTAAGAAGGTTCGTAAACATATTCAAAACCTGTTCTTCAGGCAGAATTATTTGTGTGGAGTGAATGCAGCCTGGCCCAGGCACTGAGCTGCACCTGGGGGGCAGAAACGAGCCGAGCGCTTTGTGCTTGGGGAGGTCCAGTCTTCCTGTGCTGGAGATGGGGAATGAATGTTTGGAAGTGACAGTTGCACCCTCAAAAGAAAAGAATACTCATGATTTCCACTGTGTTGTACATCCTTTCCCAATTTGGATTAAGCCCTCCTGGCCACACTTCCTTGTGTCTGTAGTAACTGCTGGCCAAACTGCCATAAAGTCACCATGTTAAATTCAACCCTGCGGAAAGGCCATGCACTTTGCGGCAATCCATGCACTTTGCGGCAATCCCTCGGATAGCCGAGGTTTGTTCCCAGCTTTTCCTCAGGACTGTTCTCCATTCAGCACTGCCGAGGTACGTGCCTGTGATGTGAAAGATCAAAATCTGGGATACCAGAACATGGAAACTTTGCAGAGCTGTTGATACTCGGAAGATCCAGATCTGCAAGAATGTGAAGCGACACCTGCTCATCAGTGGGATTTTTGAGTAGTGTTTTCCCTGTGTCAGTGTTAGATGACTCAGATTTGTTGTTAGGAAGGATAAATCCTTAACTTTTGTATTGCACTTGTAATCAGCACATCTCAAAGAGCTCAAAAAAGATGGTAATTTATATACATGGGGTCTTTTAGAGATTAGCAGATGGCTTCTGCATATGTGGGTTTTGTTCCTCTAGCACTGTAACTAGTTAGTAATACGTCTCTTAACGCACCAGTGAGATACGGTCTTTGAGGTTCCCACAACAGGTATTTTGCCTCTACGGAACCAGAGTTGTGTCTGGACAACAAGGGAATCAGAAATTTCTATATGCTCAGCTCCAGAGTTCTGCCAAGTTTATTTTTTTATAGTTTTGCTTAAGGCAGTCAACGTGAACGTTGTTGATTCCGACATGGAAGAGTGTCACAGGGCTTGGCCGAATCCCCTCTCTCTCTGCAGCAGAGTGAAGGTGTCATTGTCCTCTTGTGGCTGCTGGTCGGTGGTGAGGAGGACGTTGTGGACATGATGCCCTCTAAAACATACATGCGGTGTGTTTTGACCAGCTCATGTGCCCATCTTGTTGTGAACAGGCTCCTCTTGGGAGAAAGAGTTGAGGGGGAACCAAACCCAGCATTGACTGGGCCTTACCACTCCTGCAGTGAGCTGTGTGTGGTGTCAGCCATCCCTGCAGCCCTGAGCCCTCCCTCTGTCCCTGTGTAGGGACGGGTACCGACAGGTGGCTAGGCATATCCTCCGGGTACCCGTACCTGACACCTCTCCTCTGTCTGTCTGATAGGTCTGTTTGCACCCAGACACAAAAGATGGAGAAATTTAGCAGCACCTCATGTTATTCTAGAATACACTTTGCTTTGAAAAGAATTACTTTTTGCTCAAAAATGGTAAATGACCAAGACAAAAATACGTTCCGCTTGATGCATTTCATAAAAATGTATCTATATTCTTAGATCAGCCTGTTGTCTCTGAAGATTATTGCATTCCTGAAGGGTAGTCTTTTTGTTCCTTCCTCTCTGCCTTCGCAAGGTTAATTCACTTGGTAGGGTGGGGGGATTTCCCGTCCTGCTTGGGAAGTACAGTGTCATATCGGGTGCTTGTGGTAGCGTCTTGCATTAGGAGAAAGGCAAGAGAGAAGCATTTTTTCCCCGTGGGGAGGTCAGTAGCAAGGTTTGCAGTTGTTGTGGACGCTCACAGAGCAATATCGCACCTGATTTGACCTGAGATGGCTGTCCTGGATAAACATGCTTTCCCTTTACTGTATGTGACTCTGTCTGCTTGAAGCATTGTCCTGTCCACTGTCCTAGCAGAGACTCTCTTGCCTGCTTCATCAAGGATGCCCTGTCCCTGGACAAGCAGTCCTTGTTCCTCAGAGAAGTGTCCTGTGGTCATAGGAGCTAAAGCGTGACTGTGCCACCAGCCTGATGGGGGTAAGCAGCAGGATGTGTTTGCTCCTATTTGTGCCTTCCTGACAATACTGCCAGGGCCCGGCACTCTTCCCCCTGGATGGTGCTTGATGCTGTTGGTGTCCATATAGGTGCCTGGGAGATGGGTGGAGTCTGGGAGGAAAAGGCGGCAGGAGGTGACTGGGGTAGAAGCTCCCTGCATGCACTTGTAAGCAATGGAGAAGGCCTGCCTTGCTTCTCCCAGCCCATCAGGATGTATTCCCCAAACCAAGAGAGGAATCTTGCCTCGCCTCGTCTAACCCTTCTGCCTCTGCTCTACAAAAAGTGCATTCCCTGTGTACGGACAGGAGCACCCCACCTTCTCCTGCCTCTCAGGGTCTGTTGTACCGATGAGCAGTATATGTTGTAAGTGCATAGTCGTCTCTCTGGTCTATAAACAGCCTATAATTCCACATACAGGCAGAAGAGCCCTGTACTACCTGTGTGCACCAAGTCTTTGCCCTGCAAGTAGCCTCACCTCACTTGTTTGTGCGCTTCTGTAGGCAGAACTTGCCTGATGTACAGAGAGGTCCCACCCTTCACCCCAGTCTCCCTAGATTTCACATGCAGGTGGGTGGAAAAGCCCTGCCTCACCTGGCCCATCTCGGTTCTGTAAGCAGAATACGTTCTGCGTCCCAAGAAGAAAGTGGTGTGTGGTGCTCTCCGCGTGTGTTCTCTGTAGAGCCATTTTATAGTCTGTATGGTGACAGAAAGATATTGCCCCACCTGACCCTTCTCTTGTTTTCTATTTTCTGTACAGCCAGTGTGCACTGTATAAGCAGACCAAAAAGTGCTGGTGGTATCTAGTCTATGACTAGACAGAAAAGACATGTTGTCCTGCATGCAATCTACAGATGGAATATAGTCTCTATCTGGAGAGCAAAGCCTCACCGTCTCTTTTCTGTAGACAGAATATATCCTGTGATATACTACATACTGAGGAACTGAGTCTGGCTTTGCCTGTCCATGTGTAGTCTTGAGGAAGATAGGGTGTAGTCTGTATAGTGACAGCAAATGACTGTAGTCTATATGCAGATAGTACATGTGTTCTATACAGAGGGAAGTGCAATACCTGGCCTCTCTCTCATGTAGGTCTGCATGTATCGTATGTGTATTCATGTGCATGTGTTCCAACTAAAGACGGCATACATTCCACATGCAGAAAGAGATGCCCTTCCTCCCTTGGCCTTGAAAATGTCTACGTTCCATGTGGAGATAGTACATATCTAACATAAAGGCAGAAAAACGTAGCTTCCCCTCACCTGTCTGTCTGTTTTCTGTAGTATGCATGCAATTTCCAAACTGTGTGTATATTCTGTATGTTCTATGTATGTGTGCTGTGTATAGAGTGCATCTACAGACAGAAAAACTTGGTTGTGCTTCCTGTGTCTGTATACTTGTTTTATATACATAGCTAATGTATCTTTGGAATACCGAGAGGAAACAAGCCTCAGTGAGATGAGATCAGCTGAGGCTTCTCTTCCTGGCTGTAGAGCACATAGTGTCTGTATAGACTGTGTTGCGGGGTGTGTGTGTATGTATATATATACACACACACTCAAAAGACCGATACTGATACGCATCCCTGTATGTCTAGCCGTATATCTTCTGTATATGTTTGCTGTATGCTTTATGTGTAGGTTCTGTCTGTAAAATCTACCTAGATGGTGTCCTAGCTGTGTGTATTTTACATCCAGAAAAAAATTGCCCCATTCGGGCAATGCAGGACTTGCTCTGTATGTAGAATAGGTACTACCTACATATAACATAAAGGAAATGAAAAATGTTTGAGCTAAGCAAGGCGTAGAACATAGAGTCTCTTGTTAATGCTCTGTTCACAGATGGGAAAAACCTCAGCAAAACTTTTCCAAGCATATGTGCTAAATATACTGTCAAGTTCTAGTCAACCTACGGATGGAAAAAAAAAAAATAGTCCAAACCCTTTTGTCCACATACAGAGTCTCTGCTGTCTGAATGTCTTCTAGGTGCAGCCTGGGGAGCTCAGCTGAGTGTCGTGAGCTGACACAGATGTGGACCCTGGCTTTATGGGGCGTATTACCACCTGGATTTTTGGGGGAGCTTAGCTGTATATCTCTTTAGCAGTGCTTCATCATCAAGCTTTTATTAGACTGCATCCCCACACAAGCTGGTAGAGAGTACCACCTCTGCATACAACCCTGGTGGAGAGTACTACTGCGTGATCCCAGAGGAGCCCTGCCCAGCTTTTTTGGGGTGCTTCCCTGGATGGTGTTTTTTGAGTGTTTCACTGCTTTCCTTTTTTTCTAGAACGCTTCACTGCCAGGAATTCCTTGGAGCCCTTCACAGTGCCACCAGAGAGGAGCCCGTCAGAGTGCCACCCCAGAGCAGCCCTACTTCACACCACCCCAGAGGAGCCCTTCATCACACCACCCATCTCTTCTTGGAGCCCTTCATCGTACCGACCAGTGGAGCCTCTTGCCGCGACGCCCTATTAGAGCACTTCATCACACTGCCCCATTCTTCTTGGAGCCCTTCATCATGCCGTGCCTGAGGAGCCTTTCATCACATTGTCCCACATGACCCTTTCATGGTACTGCCCGTCTCTTTTTGGAACGCTTCAATGCGCGGGCCCTGAGGAGGCCTTCATGGCGTCACCCCAGATGAGCCTTTCATAGCGCAGCTGAGCTCCTCTCAGAGGGGAGTTCATCGTGCTGCCCCTAAGGAGCTGTTAATCGTGTCGCCTCAAACGAGACATTCATCGTACTGCCGGGACCATCTTGAAGCCCTTTATGGTGCCACCCTTGAGGAGCCTTCCTTCGCATTGCCTGAGGAAATTTTCATCATGCCGCTGGACTCTTTTTGGAGCTTTTCGTCACGTCGCCCCTGCGGAGCCTTTTGTCACTCCGCGACCTCTTTTTGCTGTCTCTCACCGAATCGCCCCCCAGGAGCGTCTCACCGCATCGCCCCACGGGAGCGTTTTGTCACTCCACCGGGGTCCTTTTGGAGCCTTTTGTCGCGTTGCGCCTGAGGAGCCTCTCGTCACTGTGCTGGGCCCTTTTTGGAGCCTCTTGCCGCGTCGCCCTCCAGGAGCCTCACGCCGTGTCGCCCCGCCGAGGAGCCTCTCTTCGTGTCGCCCCCAAGGAGCCTTTCGTCACGTTGCGCCTGAGGAGTCGTTTGTCACATCGCCCGGCTGTATTCGGATCCTTTCGTCGCTTCACGCCCGAGGAGCCTCTCGCCACGTCGCCCGCCTCCTTCCGGAGCCTCTCGCCGCTTCGCGTCTGTGGAGTCTCTCGCCTCATCGCGCTCCAGCAGACTGTCGCCGCGTCGCCACCGAGGAGCCTCTCGCCGCCCGCCCCCTTTTCGGAGCCGTTGGCCGCGTCGACCGCCCCCTTTTCGGAGCCGTTGGCCGCGTCGACCGCCCCCTTTTCGGAGCCGTTGGCCGCGTCGACCGCCTCCTTTTCGGAGCCGTTGGCCCCGTCGACCGCCTCCTTTTGGAGATTTTTCCCGCGCCGCCCGCCTCCTTTTCGGAGCCTTTGGCCGCGTCGACCGCCTCCTTTCGGAGCCTTTCGTCGCTTCGCGCCTGTGGAGTCTCTCGCCTCATTGCGCTCCAGCAGCCTGTCGCCGCGTCGCCACGGAGGAGCCTCTCGCCGCGTGGCTCCTTTCGGAGCCTCTCGCCGCGTCGCCCGCCTCCTTTCGGAGCCTCTCGCCGCTTCGCGCCTGTGGAGTCTCTCGCCTCATCGCGCTCCAGCAGCCTGTCGCCGCGTCGTCACCGAGGAGCCTCTCGCCGCGTGGCTCCTTTCGGAGCCTCTCGCCGCGTCGCCCGCCTCCTTTCGGAGCCTCTCGCCGCGTCGCCCGCCTCCTTTCGGAGCCTCTCGCCGCGTCGCCCGCCTCCTTTCGGAGCCTCTCGCCGCTTCGCGCCTGTGGAGTCTCTCGCCTCATCGCGCTCCAGCAGCCTGTCGCCGCGTCGCCACCGAGGAGCCTCTTGCCGCCCGCCTCCTTTTCGGAGCCATTGGCCGCGTCGACCGCCTCCTTTTCGGAGCCGTTGGCCGCGTCGACCGCCTCCTTTTCGGAGCCTTTTGTCGCTTCGCGCCTGTGGAGTCTCTCACCTCATTGCGCCCCAGCAGCCTGTCGCCACGTCGCCACCGAGGAGCCTCTCGCCCTGTGGCTCCTTTCGGAGCCTTTTGCCACGTTGCCCGTCTCCTTTCGGAGCCTTTGGACACGCCGCCCGCCTCCTTTCAGAGCATCTTGCCGCGTCACGCCCCGGGAGCCACTCGCAGCGTCGCGCCCCGGGAGCCCCTTGCCGCGGCGCCCCCACCGGCCCCCCGTTGCGGCAACGGGCACCTTTTGGCGCCCCTCACCACGGCGCCCCCGACCGGCCCCCCCTCCCGTCGACCGCCTCCTTTCGGAGCCTTTTCTTGCATCCACCGCCTCCTTTCGGAGCCTCTCGCCACGTCGCCCCCAAAAAGCCTCTCGCCATGTTGCCCCCCGGGAGCCTCGCGCCGCGTCACCCCCGAGGAGACTTTTGCCACGTCACCTGCCTCCTTTCGGAGCCTTTTGCCGCGTCGCCCACCCCTTTTCGGAGCCTTTCGTCGCTTCGCGTCTGTGTAGCCTCTCGCCTCGTAGCGCCCCAGGAGCCTCTCGCCTCGTAGCGCCCCAGGAGCCTCTCGCCTCGTAGCGCCCCAGGAGCCTCTCGCCGCGTCGCCACCGAAGAGCCTCTCGCCGCATGGCCCCCGAGGATCCTGTTGCCGCGTCCCCCCCAAGGAGCTTTTTGGTGTTTCGCCCGCCTCCTTTCGCAGCCTTTTGCAACGTCGCCCACCTCTTCCGGAGCCTCTCGCCGCGTCGCCCGCCGCCTTCTGGAGCCTCTCGCCGCGTCGCCCGCCGCCTTCTGGAGCCTCTCGCCGCGTCGCCCGCCGCCTTCCGGAGCCTCTCGCCGCGTCGCCCGCCGCCTTCCGGAGCCTCTCGCCGCGTCGCGCTCAAGGAGCCTGTCGCCACGTCGCGCCCCAGGAGCCTCTCACTGCGTCGGCCCCGAGGAGCCTTTTCCCGCGCCGCCCGCCTCCTTTCGGGGCCTTTGGCTGTGTCGCCCGCCTCCTTTCGGAGCATCTCGCTGCGTCGCGCCCCGGGAGCCACTCGTAGCGTCGCGCCCCGGGAGCCCCTCGCCGCGGCGCACCCGACGGGCCCCTGTCGCGGTGACGGGCACCTTTTGGCGCCCCTTGCCGCGGCGCCCCCGACCGGCCCCCCGTCGTGGCGACGGGCTCCTTTTGGAGCCCCTCGCTGCGGCGCCCCCGACCTGCCCCCTATTTTGAAGAGAAGGTTGTGGTGGGAGCTGAAAACTACATCTTGACTAAACTAGCCAGACACGTCTGGGCTGCTGGAAAGTGTGGGTGTCAGACAGCTCTCCAGGCAATCCTGATTCCTTTGGGGGCTGCCATTTCCCCTTTGCCCTCTGCCTCCCTAAAGAAAAGACTTCCCCAGAGGGTGAAGAAACGTGGCTTCTTCCAGGGAAAGCCTCACTGAGGCGTAAACAACAAGCTTGGGGACAGGGTGTGCTGAGGGGGGAGCTGTCTTGCAGGCCACAGGGAAGGTCAGGAATGATGCTGCCTGCTCAGCATGTTCAGGGCGCTGCACATCAGAAGGACACCATGGGTTCAGGCTGCTTCTTCCAGCTTTATTAAAATAGAGCCATGTTCCTGAGGAAAGCTGCACCTCCGCCTGGCTTAGGAGCACCAGCAGCACAGCGCTGGCAGGATGGGTCCTGCTCTTGGCTGCACCCTTGGAGCACGCAGGATGAGGAGGGTCTGAGCTGCCAGGTAACGGACATAGAAGTCACTGAAGGGCTGTGACCGAAACAGAGAGAGTCGAGATGAGCCCTCCCGTCTGCAGAGACCCCCGGGCATCGCCTCCAGACCATGCCAGCCCCACCCGCCCCTTTCCCTGGCCAGGAGCGAGCTGCTGCACAGGAATGCCCCAAACGGCCCTGACAGGCTTCCCCGCCGCTGAAGCCGTTCCCTGGCGCGCGGCAAGGCTTGGCAGCACCCTGCCCACGCTCTGTCCCCTGCCCCAGCAGCCCCGGCCAGCACAGCACTGCCCCTACTCACCGCTGCAGATCTCAGGCAGCTCCCCCGGGTGTTGGCCCCTCAGGGTACGCGCGGCAAGCCCTAGGCACAGAGCTCCGTCAGACCCCCTGCTCCCCAGCATGCTCCCAGCGGCGCGGCCCCCGGCCCTGCGGGCTCGGCTGCACGCCCACCTCCCCCTCAGCAGGGCTGACCCCAGGTAGCCCCCAGGCTACCCCAGGAGCTGAGGGGTGGGACTGAGCAAGGCGGCCACCGAGCCCACCCGCGCGGGAGAGGGAGGCCCCAGCCCTGCGAGGGGCAACCGGGGCTCTGGCAGCCCCAGGGCTGCTCCTTGCTGCCAGGGCAGCAGTGGGGACTGGGGCCGGGCTGCCAAAAGAGGGACCCCGGGGCCTGTGGCTCACCGATGAACCTCACGGCCTCCTCTCGCAAGCTGGCCTGAGCATCTCTCAGGTACGGCAGGCTCCCCGTCAAGTATTCTTCAGCCCTGCTCCTGTCCCGCACCAGCTGGAGAGAGCACGAGGGTAGGGGCATGTCCCAGAGCCTCCCCAGTTGGCCGGAGCAGGCCCTCCTCCCGGCGCCTCCCGTTCCCCTTGCCCCCCGCCAGGCCAGTCCCATCTCCCAGCCAGGAGCCCTGTGGGGCTGATGTTGAGAGAGAGCCATAGGCAGAGGGCTCTGGTCCTCACCAAGCACTCTCCAATCCTCCATGTCTGCCACGTCTGGGTAAGGTACTTGAGCTGTTTCCACTTGAGGAGCTCTGCACTGGCGATGAGGGCTTCCCCAGAGACCTGCAGAGCGGCAGAAGCTGGCAGATGGCACCGCAGCCCGGGGAAGGAGACCCGGCATCCCCCTCCGCTTGGCCGTCGTTCCTGGGGTGATCCTGCCCTTAGGGAGCCGGGACATGGCCTGGCCCAAACGTCTGGGCGTCTCCTGGGCACAGCCATGGGGGGCAGGGACTGAGGCTCAAAGCCTTGGCCTCCATCTCCTGCAGGCACAGCAGGGAAGCCTGTACTCATGCCTCGGGCCACGAGCTGCTGCCGAGCTCTGCTGTACCAGGTAGGGCAGGTGTTGGAAACATCCCTGCCAGCTGTAGTTCTGTAAACTTGCATGCCTTTCTAATCACCAGCCTCCAGAGGAGGAACTGAAAAGAGGGACGTCAGAGACTGACAGAGGCAACATCTTGCTACAAGCCCGTCACTGGTATGCAATCAGGAAAATCCACGGTAACTGGGGGAAAAGTAAAGGCGGCCGGGGGAGACCGCGACCACCCACTCAACGGAGGGACTACGCAAAGTGCCCCCCGCCACCTGCTAAGAGCACGTGTGCTGATTCACAGAGCAAGCGAGGCTAATTTAAAGATAACTGACCAGTAACAAGTGTTACGGCAGTCACTAGCCAGAGAGCGCAGATTTAGGTGGGTTTTTCCGAATTCAGTAACCAGATAAGTACGTAGTCGTTCCTTTGCGCGGTGTGCTAGCTTTGCGGGATGTCACCTAGCACCCACAGCTGCGCAAACATGCATGAAAAACCCACCTCTGCTCTGTGTGCATATGGGCGTGTTGCACAGCGGGTACACGACCCCGCTTTTGGGACAGCAGTGGTCCCGGTGCAGGGACGGAGGGGAGCTCTGCCCTGTCCTCGGTGACGCGGGCCGTTGGCCCCCGAGCTGACACACACTGCCAGAGTCCGACTGCCAGCAGCATTGCCCCTGTCGCCAGGGGGTCAGCACGCCCTTCCCTGCGTCACTGGCCAGCTTTGGAGTCTCTACCTTGGCCACGCTGTCATTCTCATCACGCATGTGAAAGAAGAGCGGGAGCAGGCCCTTTCGCACCGTCATCTCCATCGTCCTCTTATCATTCCGTACCACAGCCTGCAGCACGTTTCTGAAGAGGCTGATGGAGTCCTCTCTTATCTGGCTAGACTCCTGGCAGGGAGAAGGAGAGGGGGACTTGAAAAGAGCCACCCCCTGCTTACTGCGAGCATGAGGCCACGGGCATGAGCGTGGCAGATGTGAGGGGAGAGGCTCAGGGCTCGGGCTCTGCGCACGGGAGCTGCAGGAATCTCTGGTGCTGCCTGGCAGCGCAGCTTGGGGAGTCCTCGGGGCTCTGAGCGCAGCTCTCGGCCTGCAGGTGCTTTGCACAGGGGCCGGGCTGGGCCCCGGCACAGGGGGCTCAGGTCACCCGGAGGCATCAGCCTCTCCGGGGAAGCCGTGCCGGGCTGCAAAGCCCAGAAGCCATCCCAGGAGAGAGCCCAGGGGAGCGAGGAGGGCAGAAGGCCCTGCCCGCGGGGC
The DNA here is from genome assembly GCF_964289735.1 of Phaethon aethereus. NCBI lineage: Eukaryota > Metazoa > Chordata > Aves > Phaethontiformes > Phaethontidae > Phaethon > Phaethon aethereus. The sequence continues at coordinate 111,073 of NW_028113848.1, read as the reverse complement.
TGCCCACAGGCCACTGTCCTTGGCACCCTGGCAGGGAGGCCATTTGCAGCAGTCACCCCACCGCCTGACTCCCAGCCGAGGCCAAGCCATCGCCTTAGCCACCGCCCCAGCCCACGGCGGCTGGCATGGCTCCCTTGGCTATGCCCTGCTCACCGAGTCAGGTCTCTCCGACAGCGTGATGATGCCTGTGAGCAGCAGTGAGAGCACCGTTGGGGTGGGACGCTTCACAACATTCCATTCTTCGCAGTGTAGAGGAATATCCTCATCTTTCAAATCATTGCAGGCCAGCAGCTGTAGGAAACCCAGCAGTGAGCGAGCGGCAGAGCCGGTGGGGCTCCCCGCACCGTGCAGCTCCGGGTTCCCACCGGCAGCTGAAGACAAGGGCACTGGGGCTTTCTCTGGTAACTCACAGGCAAGCGAAGCATGCAGGCATTCCCTGGAAAAAGGCAGAAAGGCCTGTTCTGCCAGTCCTGGTGTTGGGCGAACAGCTCCCTCAAAATTCTCCAAAGTCTGGCGCGTGGAGAACATCGCCTCCCAGATGGCCATGTCAGTGCTGCAAGCCAGAGCGCTCTGTCAGCAGGGCTGCCTCGGCCGCAGCAGCAGGGCCTGGGACAGCCCTGCAGGACGCAGAGCCTGCCCCTCGCTTGGGGTGCCCTGGGCAGCAGGGGAGGGCTGAGGTGGTGTTCCCCGGGGGGCTGGGAGGAGCGTGGTGGCGCGGCCGTGCGCTGGCTTGGCCAGCTTTGGCTCCTGCGGGCCTGGCCGCCCCACCAGGGCTGGAAAGCGTGGTGGGGTGGGGGGCCCTGGTCCTCGGGGGTGTCCTGCAGTATTCCTTGGGTCGGGCAGCCGGAGAGTCTTGGGGCCCCTCTGCCCGCAGGGAACATGGCCTCATGGCTTTTGGGGCCAGTACCTGTCTCCTGGTGGAGCGATCTCCAACAGGTTGATGACCACCTGCATAGGGTAGTGGTCGGTCAGCAGGAGAAGGAGTGAGCCCAGTCTCTGCCGGGCTGACTCCATGTTGATGCATTGCAGGTTTTTGTGGATGTGGCTCATGATCTTTGGCACCTGGAGGGGACACAGGTGAGGACGGTGCTGGCACTGGAGCACATTTCCTCAGCTGCCCTTTCCATCCCTCTCTGCTGGCCGAAGGTGGCCTCAGGTGCCCAAGACACCTGGTTTTAGGAGGGAGGGAGGAACAAGGCCTGACAGGGCTCAAGGGCAGGGCAATCCAGCCACAGGCCACTTACATCCGCCAGCCAGAAGTCAGGGTATCTCATGACCAGATCTAGCATTTTTCTTGCCGCCTCCTTGTCAAAGATGCTGGAGTCTCTCATCGCCTCGATGGCCACAAGGACGATGTCTGTCCTCTCAGAAAGGTGGAGGTATTTTGCAAAGTCCTATGAGAGGCAGGAAGGGAGCGAAGACATGTCGCACCGAGTGCCCTGATGGCGCTGCTCAGCTGGACAGTGCGAGCAGCCCTGGCGAGAGATGCCGAGCGGTGCTGAGGAAAGCTGGAAGCAGGGGCTGCAGTCACTGCATGGGGGAGGATGAGAAGAGGGGGCCTCCAGGGTAAGGGAGGAGGCTTGGGCTCCTGGGCACAGCACGCTGGCCGCACAGAGACCCAGGGCTTGCTGGTGGCCAGGAGGGCTGGAGCTGCTGCTGGGACGCTGGAGTGCAGCCCTCGCTTGGGGACAGCAGGAACCCTCTCACCAGGGACAGTGAGGCCACGCCAGCCCCACTGATGCTGGATGCCTTTGCTCACACAAGTCCCCTGCCGATGCCATGGACAAGAGTCCCAGCAAGGGGGGAGATCATTACCATGGTAAGGTCGTTGGCGAAGGGCGGACACTGGAAAGAGGTGCCCTCACGTTCCCAATGGAGATGTTCTGCTTTTTCCTTTAGCATTGACCTTCCTAAACAGCAGGGGAAACACAGAAGAGTCGGTAAGACACAGCAGCTTTGCCAACAAGCTTAGCAAACCGCCCTGAGGTCTGCTTGCAAGATGGCCAGGCACAAGCGGTCAAGGAGATTTCTGGAGGGCGTCAGGAACAGCTTCTCGCTACAAGCACTGGAGGGACCAGCTGGGGTGATGCACAGATGGATTTGCTCTTCACTAACAGGGAAGACGTGGCTGTGGGACACGATAACTGATGGTAATTGATGGTAGCTTTGGCTGTGGGGACCACGAAACAGTGGGCTTCAAGATCCTGAGTGGAGGGAGGAAGGAGAGCAGCAGAGAACAGATCCTGGACTTCAGGAGAGCACTCAACTTCTGCAGCAAAACAACAGCTGGGATGCTATGGGAAGAAGCTCGAGGGGCAAAGGAGATCAGGAAGAGATGCAGACCTATCAGGAGATGTCTGTGTGTGGAGAGATGCAGCTCACCACCACCTCTCTTACTTTCTTGCTTTTGGATGAATGCATAGAGGCGACGAAGAGCATCCCAAGCTGCACAGCTTGTTTCTTGTTTGGAAAACTGGTTTTTCCTCATTGATGTAGGCACTACAGGAAGATTTTAATGGGGGCAGGGGGATTCAGCAATGCCTTTCTTGTCTATGTGTATTATTTTGGTGGAGGCTTTTTTGTTTTACTAAGTGGTGCAGCCAGAGGACTGAGCTCTCAAAGTTTTTTGGTGTTCCCGCCTTGCCCCAAATCTACTTTTTTTCTAGCACTGTTGGTAGCTCAGTTTGAACTACAATTTTAAAGGTTGCTAATGCTTCTTTTTCCTGTGCTTGAAAGAAACATTGGCATTAGGAAAGCCTTTTATTTTGCTGGAAGGGGCTTGAATGAAGGGGAATTACACTTCATACCTGCAGTATCACTGTCTTAAACCATTTTTTAATGTTCTTTTGAATTAAGGCAGTCTTAAACTTCATTAGTCTGCTACTCACTTTAGGTGGTTTTTTTTTTGATTCTTTTGATGTACAGTGGTTAAATACAGGTTGTCTAAATCACTTGAGAACAGTATCTCAGTTATCAAACCACTTGGTTGTCTCAACAACAATTATGGTGTATTTGCTATTACAGTAGTACCTCTTTCCATCCCTGTATATCACTGTAATTGTGTTCAGTTCACAACAAAGCCGAAGTCTTGGTGACTGTATTTTTGCACAATTAAACTTGTAACATACTGTGGGAAAAGCGTGTAAAAAAAGTTTTAGTATGCTTCAGGACAGGTGACTGGAGCCATGTGAATTTGGTGCTTTTTTGGATGCAATCTGAAATGGAGCAGGGGAAGCAGTTCTGGTGTGGCTCTGGCTCCCCTGTGAACATCTGCCTGTGATAAATGCATTAGTCCCAAACAGGATTCCAATTTAAGTTCACAATTTATTAAACGAATAGAGGCAAGCAAACAGCGCTGGGTGCGCCGGGAGTCTCCGCTCCACCAAGACGCACACCTTCACTTCTTACAATTCTTTCCTTTATACTCTCTAGGCTCCGTTTCTCGCCTTTCTCCGCCTTTTTCTTGGAAGATGACTCTTTCTCTAAGTACGTCACCACTTCCCCAGTCTGCGCATGCTTCATCTTTTTCTAGGTGGTCGTCCGGTGGTCGTTGGGAGGAAGATGCTCCTCTTCGTCAGTGCACTCTACATGACCTCTCTGTTTGCGCAGGCGCTCCGTTATTCTACTTCTATTATGCTACCTTATTTGGCTATACATTTTCTCGACATTTCTGCGGTTATCTACAACACGGGTTTGCACTAGTATATCAGGAACTAACATACACATCTCAGGAGGCTACATAAGCTACACATATCAAGAGAGTTACCCAAACTATACTTATCAGGAAGTTACGTAAAGACTACCACTCCCCTGTTTATGGTCATGCCCTACATATATTCCTTTATTTCAATATAAATGACATTTGCTTCAAGCTTATATTCACTAGATTTTCTTTACACGAATCACTCATTCCTCACATGCCCAATCGTGGTTGAAAATAGACCTACAACTACACGCAAGCTTTTCAGCTGGGTGGCAAAATGTAAATGTTCTCTGCTTCAAATAAAATGGCCATTGCTGCAAACTGATATTAGGCTGCTTTTGGATCTTTTGCCAATTGTGTGTCAGAAGCTTCTCTCAAAAACTGTAGCTAGCGAAAATACAAACATTGGGAAAGGGCAACTGTTCCCACTTTGGAGAACATCAGCGCCTGTTGGCCGGTGACTTACTGTTTGCTAAAGCTATTTCACACAGAATGAATCTGCTTGGTGTTTTTTTCACAGCGTCTGATAACTTCTGTGCCTGTAGCCTTCCTCAGGCCGAAGCGCTCTGTGTCGTAGCGTTGTCTTGTAAACGGCTGTTTAAGCTGCCCTCAGGCGCCGCCACTCTATGAAAGCTGAACCGGCTTTTTCTCCTTGGAGGCGCCCGGTCAGATTTCTCTCCGTGCCCGAGCGGCAGGCGGGCGCTGCCGGGCGGGAAGCTCTGCCCGGGGCTGCTCTCGCCTCTGCCCGGGGCTGCCGGCGCCCCCTCCCCTCTCCCCGGCGGCGGGTGCACGCGCGGCTTCGGGAAGCTTCGCGCGGTAACGGCCGGCGCGAGGCGAAGGGGGCGTCGTTGCCAAGCAACGGCCGCCGGCGCGCGGCGCTTGCGTGTGGCGCTGCCCGCGGGCTGGAGCGTCCGGAGCGGCGCTGCCCTGAGGAGGAGGAGGGCGCTTTCGGGGCGGACGTCCGGGGGAGCGGGCAGCTGGTCGCGAGGTACAGGCGAGGAAGGCACTTTGCTCCGGGGAACGGGCGGCGGGCAGCCTGCCTAGAAGTCCGGGGCCCGGGCCCGGGCCCTGCCCTGCCGTCGGGGCCCGGCGCTGCAACGGGCACCAGGTGTGCTCCAGGCTGTGCGACATGGGCGTCGCAATGGGTGTTTGAAACGTCAGACCCCAGCAGTTCAGAAGCTGAGCACTGGAGTGGGAGGCTGGGGGCCTCAGGTGCTGCCTGCTTCCACCTCAACAGAGATCAATATCCCCCACCTCCCTTGGCATTTGGAAACTACCGGAGTTGTGTTAGTGTTGAAAGAAGGGGCAGGTAAGAAGGTTCGTAAACGTATTCAAAACCTGTTCTTCAGGCGGAATTATTTGTGTGGAGTGAATGCAGCCTGGCCCAGGCACTGAGCTGCACCTGGGGGGCAGAAACGAGCCAAGGGTTTTGTGCTCGGGGAGCTCCGGTTTCCCTGTGCTGGACATGGGGAGAAGGGTGTGTAAATCACCCCCGAGCCAAGCAGGAGCTGCCTGAGCAGGCTTGATTCTGGCATTGCCCAGTTTTGCGGTGCTTGCCTGAAAAGGTGGCGTGGAGTCCTCTTTTCAGAGCGGTGTCACAAATGTGGCTTTGCTTGTGGTGTGGGTGCCTGTGATGTGCGGAAACAAACTTCACAACTCAAAAGAATTATAAAGCAGGTATGTTCATTATGGTGCCGGGTGCAAGGGGGATCGCTCCTCCTAACTGCACACCGTTTCGGTAAGCAGGCAAATACTTATTACACAAAAGCATACATATTCCTATGATTACGCAATACAAAACATACATGTGAAGTGAGGCGGAGTGGTTCCAAAGGTTTGTGTCAGTAGTTTATGTTATGGATGATCTGGTGGTCGTTTACTTCTTCAGGGGTGTTATCTTCCTTTTTTGTCATTTAGATGAACTTCAGTCATTTACACGTGCTCTCTTCTTACTTGATGATTTCAGCAGTTGTTAACAAGTTCTACCCGGTTCTGTGATAAGACTATCATTGCAGTTCCTGTTATCACTTCCTTTGTTTAGCAAGTCAGTCGTTGACAGATATCAATATCTAAGTGTCTAAAAGCAGATAGTTATGTCTCTATATCAGTTCCCGCCTTTTCTTTCCCCTAAGCAAATTCTTTGGCTTTAAAAAGTGGTTCGTTATGTTTCATCATTATTTTTAGGGCCCATTTTTGTCCAGTAAGTTCCTTTAGTTTACACCAAAGGATAAGATTTACTGTTGTTAATGTTATTATATGTTATCACAGTTACCAAATTCAACCCTTTTAGACCATTTCCCAAGCTTCCCGTATTCCCAAAATAAGCATCTGTCCAAGGCCAATCCCAAGCACTTATCAAGTTACAGTTTAGTAGCGTCGTAAGAGTCCATATCATCGCTTTTGAATGCGAAGCTGCGATGGTCCCATAGGTGTCCATTCCCATTGTGGCTTGAGGGGCTTCCTTCACTCTGGTGTGATGCACCTACGAGGTCTGTTCTTTAATCTTGATTGCCGTATGGGATGTTAGCAGCACCTGGAAGGGGCCTTCCCACTTCGGTTCCAGAGGTGGTTCTGTAAAGGACTTTACATACACATAATCACCAGGCTCAATATCATGCACCGGCCCATCAAGACCTCGGGCTCTGGTTCCCAAGACCAGTTTCTCTGTCTCCTGAAGTTGTTTTTGTAGGCTTAACACATAATCAGATAACGTTGAATCTCCAATCTGAGTTGATATTCTCGCCTGTACAATATAGGGTCTCCCGTACAATATTTCAAAAGGGCTCAACCCCTCTTTAGTTCTGGGCTTAGTTCTAATACTCAGGAGTGCCAAAGGTAATGGTCGTGGCCAAGATAATCTGGCCTCCTGCCCTAATTTTACAATCTGTAACTTAATTAAGTGGTTCATCTTTTCCACTTGACCACTTGCTTGTGGCCTATATGAGGTATGTAACTGCCAATCTATTCCCAGGAGTTTACTAACTTGTTGAACGATTTTTGCAATAAAATGTGGTCCTCCATCCGAGGAGATTGTTGCAGAAACCCCGAATCTCGGTATTATTTCCTCAAGTAGTGCTTTGGTTACCTCCCTAGCCGTATTAGTTCTACAAGGGAAAGCTTCTGGCCAGCCCGAAAAGGTTATCTGTTAGTACTAACAAATACCAAAACCCCGCTTTTCTTGGGAGTTCAGAAAAGTCTATTTGCCAATTTTGACCTGGAACTTTCCCTTTATCAATACTTCCAAATTTTACAAGATTTTCTACCTTTGGATTATTCTTTAAGCATATTTCACATCTATTAACCATAGTTTTTATAGTTTGATACAAATCCTGGCTACTGTTTGCTTCATAAGGGAATTATACAAGGCTTCAGTTCTCCAATGAGTCTTGTCGTGTTCTGCTTTTACCGGTTTCCATACTATTCTAAAGGGAACTATTATTCCGTTATCTTTTAATTTTTCCCAACCTGATGATTCGACATCTGCTTCGGAATCTTTAATTAATCTAAGATCCTTGTCATCATAATTGACCAAGTCTGGTAGTGGCAAAGCTCTTTCAGGAATCAAACTTAATACCTCACCTTGTTCTGCAGCTCTTTTTGCCTCATAATCTGCCGATTTAATTCCCCACTTCCTGAACAGAGTTACCCTTTTGGTGCCCCTTGCAGTGCATAATTGCAACTGCTGAAGGCGATTGTACCGCATCCAAAAGTCTTAGGAACATGTCAGCATGCTTAATGTGTTCTCTCTGGGCTGTCAAAAGTCCCAGTTCCTTCCAGATAGTCCCATGGGCATGAACTACATACACCAAAGGCATATTTTGAATTTGTCCAGGTATTCACTGCAGTCCTTCAACAAGCTCTAATGCTCTTGTCACCGAAATCGGGAATAAACCTCGTAACACCAATGTAGTGTTAAAAGGCAGGCATTCTTTATTCACGGCGCCGGGAACACGCGGGATAGCTCCTCCTAAATCGTGTTCCCCGATCAGTTCAAAAGTTAAACATTTATAGACATATGATTACAAAATTAATACATATTCATCAAGTATCCATACAATGATTGGTTAAGTATTCCTCGCCTACCATGTAAATGACCACGCATGCTCACTATGATTTCTTGGGATTTTTCTTCCTTAATCTTTTGAGTCGGAGGGTTTCTTGAGTGGGTGGTCTCTGAGTCGGTGGTCGCGATCTCCCCCTGCCGGAATTACCTTTCCTACAAAGTTCACTCCAAGTATAGCGCTTTGTCAAAAACATGACAGACTCTTGGCTCAGAGCAGTGAATCTGCAGCTTATCAGTTTCATTGTGCCTTCGAGTTCTCTATATCTCACAGAGCCTGGCCGCGGTGTCTCCACTCCGCTCCCCCCCGCCTCCGTACAGTTTCTCCTAGAATCAGCACACCAAGCTCTCCTGGTGTGGCAACATCTAAAGTTAGAGGCCTAGGGAACTCCCGTGGACTGGATTCCTTGCATACCAGCCGCACTACACTCTGGATGCTTCTTCAGTGCTGTATCTTTCTTTAAAATATGGATATAAGTACAGCAAAATTACATTTCATCGAAGTTGTTCCTTCTTCCTATCTACTCATTATTAAAACAAAATAGTACTATGATCACAATGTTACACCTTAATTCCTTGATAACTAAATCAAGATGGAAAGGATTAAATGGGCTCTTGAGCAGCATTGCTGGTGCATAACACTAATGCGTAACCTATTCCTATAGTTATGTTTTTTATTACTATCCTATTTTCTAATTATCGTTTGATTTCCCCATCACCTTGGTTACACTCTCACTAAAGCAATTAATTCAGCTGTTTGTGCAGATGTACGCTTAGGGAGTGACTTTGCTTCCACCACTTGGTCTGTGGTGGTCATGGCATACCCCACCATTCGAGCTCCAGTCTTTACAAAACTACTCCTGTCGGTGTACCGAGTGTGTTCAGCCGCCTCCAGCGGCTCCTCCTTCAGGTCAGGCCTGCTTACACACGGTCTCAATGGTTTCTATGCAGTCATGCACGACAGTACGTCATCCTGTTCCATCAGGACTGCTTGATATTTCAGGAACCTTGATGGTGAGAGCTGATGTCCTCCTTTTTGTTTCAAAACGGAAGTTGCAGCATGGGAAGTGTGCACAATCATCTTTTGCTCCAAAGTGAATTTTCAGGCTTCTTGAATAATCAAAACAACGGTGGCCACTGCCCGAAGGCGTGATGGCCATCCTTTTCTGACGTCATCCAATTGTTTGGTAAAGTACGCTGCTGCTCCCTTGTGAGGACCCAGCCTCTGGGCTAGAATTCCCAAAGCCACTCCTTGCCTTTCATATGAGAACAGCCAGAAGGGCTTTGTTATATCAGGCAGGCCCAGAGCTGGAGCTCTCATTAGCTCCAATTTCAGTTCTTTTAATGCCCTCTTGGCTTCATCAGCCCATACTAATTGCATCTGGCTATTTTTCAGTAGTTCATACAGATGTTTAACCAGAAGTCCATAATTATAGATCCATAATTAGCACCAACCGGTCATTCCCCAAAAGATTCAAAGCTCTTTTACCGTGGTCAGCTCTGGAGTCCTGCAAATAGCTCCTTTTTGGTCATTCCCGAGCTGTCTCTGTCCCTTAGAAATCACAAATCCCAGGTATATTACTTCTTTCTGCAAGATCTGGGCATCTCTGTAATGAGACTCGGTAACTGCTTAATCCAAGAAAATCCAACAAACTCACAGTCCATTCTTTACATTCTTCATCCTTTTCTGTGGCTATCAAAATATCATCCACATAGTGCAAAAGAATCCCATTTCCCAGAGGTGTTTCCCAGGCCTCTAATTTTTTTAGCTAATTGATTTCCAAAGATCATGGGGCTGTTTTTAAATCCGTGGGGTAGCACTGTCCAGGTTAGCTGGGGTTTTTTTGTCCTGAATCAGAGTTTTCCTATTCAAAGGTGAATAAATTGCAGCTTTCAGGGGCCAAGGTGAGCTAAAAGAATGTATCTTTCAGACCTAATACTGTGAACTATTCATAAGTTTCTTTTAAATTAGTCAATAAGGTGTATGGGTTTGCCACTACCGGCTGTAAATCTTCAACTATCTTATTTATTGCCCGCGGGTCTTGTGTCAATCTGTAGGCTTTGCCCTCAGGCTTTTGACAGGTAAAATGGGAGTGTTATATTCCGGTTCACATTCTATTAGTAGCCCATATTTGATAAGCTGGTTGATTATTGATCGGATTCCTTCCCTATCTGCGGTCCTGAGGGGATATTGCTTAATTCTTACAGGCTGCGCCCCTGATTTGAGTCTGACTATTATCGGGGAGGCGTTTTTCACCTTTCCTGGTATTTCTGAGGCCCATACCCCTGGATATACTTGGTTCTGGATTTCCTCGGGTACTTCTGAACTAACAGGAGTATCTATGAGGGCCAGACTTAGAAGTCCGGTTATCCCAGCTGGTTATCCCCCACTCGAAGTTCTACTTTTCCTTTCTCAAATTTTATCTCTGCTTTTAGTTGTTCCAATAAGTCTCGCCTCAATAGAGGTTTTGGTGAGCTAGGCCTGTATAAGAATCTGTGTATTCCCAATTGTTTTCCCAATCTAAATTTAAGAGGTTTTAAAAAGTACGCCTTTTCACTTTGGCCAGTAGCTCCCTTTGCCGTTACGAAATCATCATCCATAGGTATTAAAGCTTGATTTAAAACTGAAAATGTTGCCCCAGTATCAACTAAAAATTCTACAAGTTTCTCTTTTTCCCCTAACTGAGCTTTTACCAAGGGTTCCGTTAGGGAAGATTCCCCTGGTCCCTGTCAATTATCCTCCGTGTCAGTAATCGTCACCGACTTGCCCAGTCTTGGGACCTCCTTTTTCCAATGCCCCCTTTGCTTACAATAGGCACACTGATCTTTCGGGGGGTGGGGGTGATTTCCCTTAGATGGGGCACTTAACACTACTTCTCATGGCTCCTCTCCTCCCATTAGTGTTGTTTCCTGGTGGGTTCCCAGAGGTTACCTGGCCCCTGTGGGGCGCAAAGCAGCCACTGTAGCACTGGCAGGTGTTTTACCCATTACTCTCTCTCTGACCATTTCTATTCCGATAGAAATAGAAACTTGCCAAGCAGTCTCCAGCAATTTCTCTAAATTTCTCACATCTGTTTCTTGCGCTTTTAATTTTTGAAGCTTTCTCCTTATATCCTCTGATGACTGTCCTAAAAACAACGAAACTAATTGTTGTCGTCCCACATCTGAGGTAGGACCTAAAGTTGTACTTTTACGCATGGCTTCCCTTAGCCATTCCAAAAAGTCTGAGGGGGTTTCATCCTGTCTTTGTTTTACCTCATACAAGTTTTGACCAATTTACTGATTTTGGAATTCCATTTTCGAGTCCAAATTTTATCCACTTTTGATATGACTTCAGTTGTCTATATTCCATACGATCATTAGCATCCCAGTTCGGATTGGTGAGAGGAACGTGATTATCTACTCTACCAGTATACATTCCTGCAGTGACAAGGGCTTCTGTATGTGTTTGAGCGGTTTTAACCACTAGCTGTTTCTCTGTTTCCATCGTTGTATCTAACATTAAACCTGTATCTTTCCAGTCAGGATCCTGATTTTTTTTTTTTTTTAAACTATCAATTCAAATCTTTTTGCCACCCCTATTGGGTCGTCCCTACAATCAGCTTGTCTGGGGGGGGGGGGGGCTTGTACCCTCAGTCGGACTCTGCTTCGGGTTACCGCACCCAAAGCAGCACTCCCAGAGGCAGAAACAGATTCTTCATCAGAAGTATCTGCATTCCTTAAGGGAGAGGGAGAGACTGGCACCGAAGCCAACAGTGGTATAATATAATCTTCCAGTCTTTCCTCTGACTCTCCCTTTTCTTTTAACTTAAGGCATCTTTGTCCTATACTACACGCTGAACAGCATCGTTTCAGTTTTCCCAGTTCTTTCGCTTTTTCCTTCTCCAGGGCCAGGATAAAGGGCTCTGAAGGGGCTATATTGATTCCACAATCTTTCCGCCATTCCGGATGATTTCGCAATGTGAAAAACATATCTGCATAAACTGCTTCATCCCATTTTCCCTCTCTCCGAAGGAACCACATTAGTTGTAACAATATATTATATTTCCACGTCCCATTAAAGGGCCATTTTTCTTCATCATCTAACTTAGAGAGGCCACCACTGATTACAATACTCAATTAAAGTTTTCCTGTTCACACTTCCTCCTGGCAGCTCTCCTATCTCCTTCCAGTGAGCTAAAATACAGCCAGGGCTTCTTTTCAGTATTTCACCACTTTGTTTACCTCCCATAATGAACACCCTGCCCACAGGGGTTTATTCCTCAGTCTCAGAATACAGCCTGATTGAATTGACGACAATAATACCTTATCCAAGGCAAAAGATGTAAGGGCGTAGTCGCCCCCCATCGAATGCACCTAAATTCAAGACAATTGTCGAGACGAAACTCCTGTCTCCCTTTAAAAGAATGTACTTATGACACTCCAAATGTAACCAAGGTGGTAGAGAATTAAAATAAAATAGGGTTAGAAAATAGGTTTGTGAATTTGTAGCAAGTTGTAACTATAAGAACATTATGCACCAGCAATGCTGCTCGAGAACCCACCGAACCCTTCCCATCTTGATTTAATTATCAAGGAGTCAAGTGTAACATTGTGATCATGGTATTATGTTTTGTTCTAATAACAAGTAGTCAGAAAGAAGGAACACCTTGGTCAGTTCTATGGTCCGGTGGGTAGGTAATTATTCATTCTATAGTCCTGTCTTAAAACAAAGGACTGTGGGGTGAATGATTGCATATTGGACCGACGGCCCGTGAAGATCTATTTAGTGTTGCCAAGTTTAAATGAACTTAGAAGGAAAGGTAATTCCGGCAGGGGGAGATCGCGACCACCGACTCAGAGACCACCCACTCAAGAAACCCTCCGACTCAAAAGATTAAGGAAGTAAAATCCCAAGAAATCAGAGTGAGCATGCGTGGTCATTTACATGGTAGGCGAGGAATACTTAACCAATCATTGTATGGATACTTGATGAATATGTATTAATCTTGCCTATAAATGTTTGATTTTTGAACTGATCGAGGAACACGATTTAGGAGGAGCTATCCCGCGTGTTCCCGGCGCCGTGAATGAAGAATGCCTGCCTTTTAACACTACATTGGTGTTACGAGGTTTATTCCTGATTTCGGTGACAGTTTTGGCGACCCAGATGGGACCCTGCTTGTGAATCTCGACAGATCCGTGGGATCACAGGACCTCCAGCCGGCACCGAGGGATTCTCGGGGAGAACCTCTGATCCCCGGACCGAAGAATTCTGAGCAAGTCCCCTGGAAAGGTAATAAGGCATTCTTTTAAGGAATTGAAGTAACGTGGGTTCGAGTCCCACTAGCTCGCTCGTAAGGCGTGGCGAAAGCTACGCAGAGTAGGGCTGAAAGGTACCTCTGGAAAGGGTGAGGGTACGAGATCCTCACAAGGAATGCCTGCCTATAAGACGCGGTGAAAGCCTCGCAAGGTTGGGCTAGGGGCCCAGGTAAGGAGGTTGGGGGATTTCTAGCAGGGGGCTAGAAGATCCAGAGGGACCCTCGAGGAGAGTAGGGGTCCCTCCGACTAGTGCCTGTGATAGTGCACAATCACACCCACTAGTCTTGGGAAGATGGGCACATTTCCAAGTAAAAGATCTAGCCCACAAAAAAACCACCTTTGGGATGTATTTTGAGGCATTGGAAAGATCTGGGAGGTGATCCTCTGACTCGGAAGCAATTAATTGAATATTGCAATCATTGGTGGCCAATGTATGTCCAAGGTTGGACAGTGGGGAGAAATGGCCAGAAAATGGGACATTGCAATATAACACCATTTTGCAATTAATGTTGTTTTGTAAAAAGGAGGGTAAATGGGAAGAAATGGCTTATGTTGATTTATTCTTTACACTACAAAATCATCCAGAATGGCAGAGACAGTGTGGAATACATCTGTATGATCCCATGGTAAAGATTGTGAAAAAGGGGAAAATGTGACGAGTACTCGAAACAGTGGTGGTGAAAGTTCCTTTTTCAATTACTGATTTAAGATCATGGAAAGAGACTGCAGGTACCTATCGGGAGGATCCCGAAAGGGTGGCTAAGGTACAATGCTTGAAATTGCTTGGGCTGTATATAACAATAGAGAAAAAGAAAAAGAGGTGGGGCAATCCCGAAGGGATGGAAAGCTACTAGCAGTTTTGGCAGGTAATAACAGGATAGGCAGAGGGAGGGGACGAGGAATGAATATCAGAGAGAGAAGGAAAATAAGCCCCGATTAGCAGAAGATCAATGTGCTGTTTGCAAGGAGTGTGGGCACTGGAAAAGAGAATATCCTAAGGCAGGAGAATTAGATCCGGCTCTCCAGGCAATTAAATTAATGACTCTGGATGAAGAACTATGAAGGGGACTGGGGGAATCAACCCTAGCTGAACGTCTGGTTACACTGAAGCTAGGGAATGAAGAAATAGAGTTTCTGGAGCTACTTACTCAGTATTGAATACATGTAAAGGGAGATTTAGTCACAAATCAGTAGATGATGTTGGTGCGACAGGGCGGAAGGAAAATTGGCCATTTTTAGAGCCATTAAAGTTTAAATTGGGAAAACAATGGGTAACTCACCAGTTTCTGTATATGCCTGAGTGTCCGCTGCCTTTGTTGGGACGAGATCTATTGAGTAAATTAGATGCACAAATAACTTTCAAAGATGGAGAAATCAAATTGTTAATACCAGAATCAAAAGCCATAGAGGCAAGAGTGTTTATGTTACAGGATTCCTACAGGGAAGAACAGATTCCAGAAGAAGTGGAAAATGCAGTTATTCCTTTGGTCTGGGCGAGTGGAATTCTGGGACGATCTAAATTGGCAGAGCTGGTAAAGGTGATTTTAAAACCTGGAGCCAAACTGGTAAGACAAAAACAATATCCTATTAAGTGGGAGGCTCGAAAAGGATTAGAGGGGTTGATTACAAAATTTTTAGAATGTGGACTATTGACAGAGTGTGAATCAGAATATAACACTCCCATATTACCAGTAAGGAAATCCGGAGGCAAGGAATACCGATTAGTCCAGGATTTAAGAGTTATAAATCAGATAGTCCAAGATATACACCCAGTAGTGGCTAATGCATATATATTTTACTGCCTTCTTTGAAAGAGGAACATAAATGGTTTACTGTCCTAGATTTAAAGGATGCCTTCTTCTGCATACCTCTAGATATAGGCAGCCAAAACGTATTTCCTTTTGAGTGGGAAAGTCCGGCCACAGGGCGAAAGACCCAATTGACATGGACTGTACTTCCACAAGGATTCAAAAATAGCCCTACGATATTTGGGAATCAATTGGCCAAGGAATTAGAGATATGGAAGAGACAGGACCAAAAGGGAAGTGTTCTGCTATCAGTTTACTAAATTTCCTAGGCCAAGGAGGATATAGAGTCTCCAGAAATAAGGCCCAAATAGGAAAAGAAACAGTAATTTATTTGGGATTTGAAATATCCCAAGGACAGAGACAATTGGGAAATGAAAGAAAAGAAGTTATCCATCAAATTCCTGAACCAAGTAGCCTGAAAGAATTGAGAACTTTTCTGGGAATGATTGGGTGGTGCCGACTTTGAATTTTGGATTATGGATTGTATGTAAAGCCACTGTATGAGGCTTTAAAGGAATCCAAGGATCGGTATCTGACTTGGACACCTCAATGTCAAAAATCATTCAAAGAACTGAAAAAGGCATTAATGATGGCTCCTGCTCTGGGATTACCTGATGTGACCAAACCTTTTGAGTTGTTTGCACATGAAAGGCAACATCTGGCTCTTGGAGTGCTGACGCAACGGCTGGGATCCTGGAGACGACCAGTGAGGTACTTCTCTAAACAACTTGACAACGTGAGTAAAGGATGGCCAGCATGTTTACGCGCTGTGGCAGCAACAGTATTGCTGATCCAAGAAGCTCGAAAATTGACCGTGGGTCAAAAGATGGTGGTGTATGTACCGCATATGGTAATAACTGTTCTAGAGCAAAAGGGGGGTCACTGGCTATTCCCCAGCAGAATGCTGAAGTATCAGGTTGTCCTATTGGAACAAGATGGTGTGGCATTGAAAACCACACTGATTGTTAATCCAGCAATATTCTTGTCAACAAAGAATCCAACAGGAAATTTAGAACATGACTGTTTGTTAACTATTGAACAAGTTTATTCCAGTAGACCAGACCTGAGAGATGAACCTCTGGAAAACCCTGATCTGCAGTTATACACAGATGGAAGCAGTTTTGTACGAGAAGGAAAAGGAATGGCTGGATATGCTGTCGTCACCACCTCTGAGGTATTGGAATCAAGGACACTACCTGTAAGTACCTCAGCACAGAAAGCAAAATTGGTGGCATTGAGGCGGGCTCTACAAATAGCAGAAGGAAAAAGGGTAAATATTTGGACTGATTCTAAATATGTGTTTGGTGTAATCCATGCTCATGGAGCCATCTGGAAAGAAAGGGGATTGCTGTCAGCCCAAGGAACATCAATAAGTATAAAGAAGAAATTCTCCAACTCCTGGAAGATGTGCAGAGACCGAAAGAAGTGGCGGTAATGCATTGTAAAGCTCATCAATTTGGTCAGACGGCTGTAAATATAGGTAATCAATTGGCAGAGAAAGCTGCAAAAGAGGCCGCAGAACAAGGTATCCTTGCACTAGTACCAGCAAAACAAAAAAACAGGTGATAGTAACCCTGCAAATTATGACAGAACTCGCAGAGGAAAAACATGAACAAACACATTGGGGAGTAGATGCAATGGTTTCAAGTTTAAAAACATCTGTAGTATGTGTAGGAATGGCAGGAATAGTTAAATCAATAATAGCTAGATGTCCAATCTGCCTTAAAAATAACCCCATGAACCAAAAGAGGCTACCTCTAGGAATGATAAAACCAGGAAATTCTTCAGGAGATTATTCGCAAATTGATTTCTCTGAGTTACCCAGACGAAATGGATACAGGTATTTATTAGTACTAATTGATACATTTTCTGGATGGCCGGAGGCCATCCCTTACCACACCAACAAAGCTAGAGAGGTAGTTAAAGTGTTGTTGAAGGAAATAATACCAAGATTTGGAGTGCCGATTTCGGTGACACAAACACTTCGCGTGAACAAACTCTGTTCTACATTTCCCCCCCCATATACGAGCGACATTCTTACTGATTCCTTACACTTTCTAAGTCTCCACAAAATACCTGCTTAAGCTGGCCTGAACGCTCAATCCTATCCCAGTTAGACCAGTTTCCTCGACATTCACCACACCAAAAATGGTCCCCAAACCGCACCCAAATGTTCTGTTTACAACCAGAGCATTCAAAAACATATATTGGGCTGCATGAAAAATCTTGATGTCTGTGTATATGACAGTAAGAGTTAACAACCGGTTCAACTAACACAGTTCCAAAGTCTGTCATACGCTTCGTCCGTCTCTCCTCGCGGAGAACACGGAACCGTGGATCAGAACTCCGCGCTCGCCCCGCAGTCAGACTGCGTCTCATTCACTCAAACACTCACCCAACTTGCAACAACATGACTTGTACAATGAAGCACTTTCATAGAATACACGGTACCGGGCACAAAACTTCTTAAGTATTCAGATTGTAATTGTCACCGAAATCGGGAATAAACCTCGTAACACCAATGAAGTGTTAAAAGGCAGGCATTCTTTATTCACGGTGCCGGGAACACGGGGGATAGCTCCTCCTAAATCGTGTTCGCTTGATCAGTTCAAAAATCAAACATTTATAGGCAAGATTAATGCATATTCATCAAGTATCCATACAATGATTGGTTAAGTATTCCTCGCCTACCATGTAAATGACCACGCATGCTCACTCTGATTTCTTGGGATTTTACTTCCTTAATCTTTTGAGTCGGAGGGTTTCTTGAGTGGGTGGTCTCTGAGTCGGTGGTCGCGATCTCCCCCTGCCGGAATTACCTTTCCTACAAAGTTCACTTAAGCTTGGCAACACTCAATAGGCTTTCACGGGCTGTCGGCCCAATATGCAATCATTCACCCCACAGTCCTTTGTTTTAAGACAGGACTATAGAATGAATGATTACCTACCCACCGGACTGTAGAACTGACCAAGGTGTTCCTTCTTTCTGACTACTTGTTACATAGTATCATGATCACAATGTTACACTTAACTGCTTGATAATTAAATCAAGATGGGAAGGGTTCGGTGGGTTCTCGAGCAGCATTGCTGGTGCACAATGTTCTTATAGTTACAACTTGCTACAAATTCACAAACCTACTTTCTAATCCTATTTTATTTTAATTCCTTACCACCTTGGTTACGTTTCCCCCCTTTGGAAGTTCTGAAATAATTTCTTTTCAATACTTCCATTACAAATTAATTTCCTTCTTAACATTCAATCACTTTATTGTATGATGGTAGGAGCATTATTAGTTAGTCCATTTAAATTTTGGTGTTTTGTAGTCAATGCAAGTGTAATTCTGCTATCAATGGTAGCTCTTTTTGTAAATTCCTTTTTCAAACAATGATAAATGAATAATATTCCCAAAGATAGTATTAATAATAATAACACAGTACCAATTAAGGACTTCATCCAAGAACTCAAGTTCCATCCCAATCCACTGAAAATTTTATCAAACCAATTTTCTTGCATGTCTTGTTGCGTTTCCTAAGTATCCTTTTCTATTTTTCTCAATAAGTCCAAATCATATTCAACATCCTGGGTAACATTTGGGATATGTATGCAACAATAATCTATCCTATCCCTCAGGTATCCACAAACTCCATGTTCTTTTAGTAAGAGCATATCTAGAGCCATCCTATTTTGTAGGGTCATCTTCGAAGTGGCTTGTAACTGTAAATTTAGTTGTTTAAATCCTTTCCTTGTTATTTTGGCTACTCTTCCCACTTGACTTGTCAACTTATATAACCAATCCCTATTCCTGTAAGTTGCCAAGGGAGTCAATAAGGATTCTAAGGCTCATCCAAGTTTCACTCCTGTCGAGGGTTCATTCCAATTATCATCATCAATTTGTGATCTTTTTGTCCATATTAACTTTAAATTGTCAGAATCTCCCCTAAAGGGAGCTTTCTTTCCGATTGGACATGATGTTGGCATTCCTAAAGTAATTTGTTTTACTTTCCCGTCCATTGGTAAATGGGTGGTCCAAGTTCCATCACTCATTGCCCAAACTAAATGTCCTGGGCTCTGAACTGTAGACCTTCTACAACTAAATATTGATCCCCTTCTAATTTTATATACACTAGTCAAATTTAAATCATTCTTGAGTCCTCTGCACCAACACCCATATTTCAATGCAGCTGCTAAGGGAAGAACTTCCTGGACTGCTCTATCAACTGTACTGCAATTACATATCTTTTTACAATTCCACCAGGGTACTATATCCTCCTTTTCCCTGGATGTGGTTCCCCTGTCATTAACTGATGGGAAAACTGTAAAGACTGTTCCGTCCCAGGCAAAATACCATGAAGTATTAGCCATATATTGAAATTGAGATAAAATAGCCATAGACCACACTGAATCCCATGCAACCTCTGCCTCTCGCTTAGTTTGATTTTCACAACTATGGACTACACGTCCAGCTTCCTCGGGATCATGTACAGGGAGGCCTCTACTTATTTCTTTGCATAATTGTTCATCCCTTGTGCTTACTGCACTCAAATTTGTTGTTAAGATTCCCCACGGAATTGATTCACCTACTGCTCTTGGAATTGGAAGACATGCGGTTATTTGGGTTACATTTTGTAAATTTGCAAATTCTTTTATCAATCCTACCATTAAATTTTCTTCTGGAGTTCTCCTTGGAATGTATATTAGCTGCTCTGCTTCACTCTCCCTTCCAATTGATCTATTATCATCCCAAACAATGCTCCCAACATCATCAGTTTCCAAATCAAAACCTATTTTCCCATACTTCCCAATGATAATTCCTTAAACATGTTTTAAAGTCAACTTTACAGTCTCTGAATCCCTATTGATGACCTTCCATGCCAGGGCTTTCTTCGCTCGGGTGTAGTGTATCCCCGGTTCCACTCCTCCAACCTTGATTGCAGTATAAGTTGTTAACAGTACCTGGAATGGTCCCCTCCACTTTTTCTGCAGTGGTTCAGAGTTCCAAGTTTAAAGATCACCTGGCTGATACTGATGTACAGGCGTATCCAAGGCAAGTGACCTAGTCAGCACAATATATCTCTGAAGTGCTCCAAGAACTTTTCCTAAAGAAATTAGATAGACTTTCAAATCAGTTTCCCCAGCTACCTTCATGTCCCCTGGGATTAAAGGAGTCTGGTACAGTTTACCATACAGGACTTCATATGGACTTATACCGTCTCTTGATCTTGGTTGGATCCTGATTCTCAAGAGAGCTAGTGGTAAAGCCTGTGGCTGCTTCAAAGATGTTTCCTGACAAATTTTACTTATTTGTCTTTTCAACATTTGATTCAATCTCTCAATTTTTCCACTCGATTGTGGCCTCCAAGGGGTATGTAAGTCCCATTTTATACCCAAAATTTTACTGATCTGTTGAACTACATCTGCCACAAAGTGTGGTCCCCTATCAGAAGACATTCCCAATGGCACTCCAAATCTTGGTATTATTTCCTTCAACAACACTTTAACTACCTCTCTAGCTTTGTTGGTGTGGTAAGGGAAGGCCTCCGGCCATCCAGAAAATGTATCAATTAGTACTAATAAATACCTGTATCCATTTCGTCTGGGTAACTCAGAGAAATCAATTTGCGAATAATCTCCTGAAGAATTTCCTGGTTTTATCATTCCTAGAGGTGGCCTCTTTTGGTTCATGGGGTTATTTTTAAGGCAGATTGGACATCTAGCTATTATTGATTTAACTATTCCTGTCATTCCTACACATACTACAGATGTTTTTTAAACTTGAAACCATAGCATCTACTCCCCAACGTGTTTGTTCATGTTTTTCCTTTGTGAGTTCTGCCATAATTTGCAGGGTTACTATCACCTGCTTTTTTTGTTTTACTGGTGCTAGTGCAAGGATACCTTGTTCTGCGGCCTCTTTTGCAGCTTTGTCTGCCAATCGATTACCTATATTTACAGCCGTCTGACCAAATTGATGAGCTTTACAATGCATTACCGCCACTTCTTTCGGTCTCTGCACATCTTTCAGGAGTTGGAGAATTTTTTCTTTATACTTTATTGATGTTCCTTGGGCTGACAGCAATCCCCTTTCTTTCCACATGGCTCCATGAGCATGGATCACACCAAACGCATATTTAGAATCAGTCCAAATATTTACCCTTTTTCCTTCTGCTATTTGTAGAGCCTGCCTCAATGCCACCAATTTTGCTTTCTGTGCTGAGGTACTTACAGGTAGTGTCCTTGATTCCAATACCTCAGAGGTGGTGACGACAGCATATCCAGCCATTCCTTTTCCTTCTCGTACAAAACTGCTTCCATCTGTGTATAACTGCAGATCAGGGTTTTCCAGAGGTTCATCCCTCAGATCTGGTCTACTGGAATAAACTTGTTCAATAGTTAACAAACAGTCATCTTTTAAATTTCCTGTTGGATTCTTTGTTGACAAGAATATTGCTGGATTAACAATCGGTGTGGTTTTCAATGCCACACCATCTTGTTCCAATAGGACAACCTGATACTTCAGCATTCTGCTGGGGAATAGCCAGTGACCCCCCCCTTTTGCTCTAGAACAGTTATTACCATATGCGGTATGTACACCACCATCTTTTGGCCCATGGTCAATTTTCGAACTTCTTGGATCAGCAATACCGTTGCCGCTACGGCACGTAAACATGCTGGCCATCCTTTACTCACGTTGTCAAGTTGTTTAGAGAAGTACCTCACTGGCTGTTTCCAGGATCCCAGCCATTGCGTCAGCACTCCAAGAGCCAGATGTTGCCTTTCATGTGCAAACAACTCAAAAGGTTTGGTCACATCAGGTAATCCCAGAGCAGGTGCCATTATTAATGCCTTTTTCAGTTCTTTGAATGATTTTTGACATTGAGGTGTCCAAGTCAGATACCAATCCTTGGATTCCTTTAAAGCCTCATACAGTGGCTTTACATACAATCCATAATCCAAAATTCAAAGTCGGCACCACCCAATCATTCCCAGAAAAGTTCTCAATTTTTTTGGTCTACTTGGTTCAGGAGTTTGACAGATAGCTTCTTTTCTTTCATTTCCCCATTGTCTCTGTCCTTGGGATATTTCAAATCCCAAATAAATTACTGTTTCTTTTCCTATTTGGGCCTTATTTCTGGAGACTCTATACCCTCCTTGGCCTAGGAAATTTAGTAAACTGATAGCAGAACACTTCCCTTTTGGTCCTGTCTCTTCCATATCTCTAATTCCTTGGCCAATTGATTCCCAAATATCGTAGGGCTATTTTTGAATCCTTGTGGAAGTACAGTCCATGTCAATTGGGTCTTTCGTCCTGTGGCCGGACTTTCCCACTCAAAAGCAAATACGTTTTGGCTGCCTATATCTAGAGGTATGCAGAAGAAGGCATCCTTTAAATCTAGGACAGTAAACCATTTATGTTCCTCTTTCAAAGAAGGCAGTAAAATATATATGCATTAGCCACTACTGGGTGTATATCTTGGACTATCTGATTTATAACTCTTAAATCCTGGACTAATCGGTATTCCTTGCCTCCGGATTTCCTTACTGGTAATATGGGAGTGTTATATTCTGATTCACACTCTGTCAATAGTCCACATTCTAAAAATTTTGTAATCAACCCCTCTAATCCTTTTCGAGCCTCCCACTTAATAGGATATTGTTTTTGTCTCACCGGCTTGGCTCCAGGTTTTAAAATCACCTTTACCAGCTCTGCCAATTTAGATCGTCCCAGAATTCCACTTGCCCAAACCAAAGGAATAACTGCATTTTCCACTTCTTCTGGAATCTGTTCTTCCCTGTAGGAATCCTGTAACATAAACACTCTTGCCTCTATGGCTTTTGCTTCTGGTATTAACAATTTAATTTCTCCATCTTTGAAAGTTATTTGTGCCTCTAATTTACTCAATAGATCTCGTCCCAGCAAAGGCAGCGGACACTCAGGCATATACAGAAACTGGTGAGTTACCCATTGTTTTCCCAATTTAAACTTTAATGGTTCTAAGAATGGCCAATTTTCCTTCTGCCCTGTCGCACCAACGACATCTACTGATTTATGACTAAATTTCCCTTTACACAAATTTAATACCGAATAAGTAGCTCCTGTATCTACCAAAAATTTTATTTCTTCATCCCCTAGCTTCAATGTAACCAGAGGTTCAGCTAGGGTTGATTCCCCCGGTCCCCTTCATGATTCTTCTTCTAAGGTCATTAATGTAATTGCTCGGAGGGTCGGATCTAATTCTCCTGCCTTGGGACACTCTTTTTTCCAGTGCCCACGCTTCTTGCAAACAGCACGTTGATCTTCTGCTAATCGGAGTCTTATCTTCCTTCTTTCTCCGATATTCATTCCTCGACCTCTCCCTCTGCCTATCCTGTTATTCCCAGCCAAAACTGCTAATAGCTTTCCATCCCTTCGCGCTTGTCTCCCCTCTTTTTCCTTTTCTCTATTATTATATACAGCCCAGGCAATCTCGAGCATTTTACCCAAATCCCTAGATTCAGGCCCTTCCAATTTTTGAAGCTTTTTTTTCTAATATCCGGAGCCGATTGTCCCATAAATACAGAGGCCAATTGTACTATTTCTTCTGGTCTTTCTATGTCTAAATTAGTATATTTTCTGGCAGTTGTCTTCAGTCTTTCCATAAAGGCTGAAGGAGACTCATTCAATTCTTGTCTCACCTCATAAATTTTTGACCAATTTATTGCTTTCGGCATCGCATTCCTAACACCATATAAGATCCATCTCTGATATCTACTTAGCATTGCTCTGGGTCCCGGCTGATTAGGGTCCCATTCAGGATTTACAGATGGGAAATTTTGACCTACTGTTCCTTGTAAATCCCCATTAGCGTGTGCCCCTTCTGCTTGCTTCCTAGCAGTAGTTAATACCATTCTCTTATCAGTTTCATCAAGTAAAGTATCTAATATTACTTGTAAATCATTCCAATCAAGATCCTGTGTTCTAATCATTGTTTCAACTACCCTAGCTACTTTTTCGGGATCCTTCCGATAAACACCTGCTGTTTCTTTCCAGGATCTTAAATCAGTAATTGAAAAGGGAACTCTCACTAATATTGGACCATCATTTCCCACTGCTTCTCGGAGAGGGGCTTGGAGGGAAACTGCTCCAATTTCTCCTCTCCTTCCTCTCGTCCTTCTTGAAATTGGACTAGATTCTCCTCCTTCTCCCTCCTCGGGAGAAGCAGGGGAATCGTCACTGTCATTATCCAAATCTTGGATTCATCTTTCTCTCTCCCTCCTTCGGTGAGGGGCAATCATCAATTCAATATCTTCCTCCTCACCTCCCTTCCTCCAATCATTCTTTTCGGTCTTACAAGAAGAACAACATTTCCCCGAATTCCCATCACATTTCCCTTTTTGTACAACCATTACCATGGGATCATACGGGTGTATTCCACACTGTTTCTGCCACTCTGGATGATTTTGTAGTGTAAAGAACAAATCAACATAAGCCATTTCTTGCCATTTACCCTCCTTTTTACAAAACAGCATTAATTGCAAGATGGTGTTATATTGCAATGTCCCATTTTCTGACCATTTCTCCTCATTTTCCAGTTTATACATTGGCCACCAATGATTACAGTACTCAATTAATTGTTTCCGAGTCATAGGATCACCCCCCAAATCTTTCCAATGCCGTAAAATACATCCCAAAGGTGTCTTTTGCGGAATATCTTTCTTACTGGGAAACGTTCCCATCTTCCCAAGACTAGTGGGTGTGATTGTGCACTATCACAGGCACTAGTCGGAGGGACCCCTACTCTCCTCGAGGGTCCCTCTGGATCTTCTAGCCCCCTGCTAGAAATCTCCCAACCTCCTTACCTGGGCCCCTAGCCCAACCTTGCGAGGCTTTCACTGCGTCTTATAGGCAGGCATTCCTTGTGAGGGTCTCGTACCCTCACCCTTTCCAGAGGTACCTTTCAGCCCTACTCTGCGTAGCTTTCGCCGCGCCTTACGAGCGAGCTAGTGGGACTCGAACCCACGTTACTTCAATTCCTTAAAAGAATGCCTTATTACCTTTCCAGGGGACTTGCTCAGAATTCTTCGGTCCGGGGATCAGAGGTTCTCCCCGAGAATCCCTCGGTGCCGGCTGGAGGTCCTGTGATCCCACGGATCTGTCGAGATTCACAAGCAGGGTCCCATCTGGGTCGCCAAAACTGTCACCGAAATCGGGAATAAACCTCGTAACACCAATGAAGTGTTAAAAGGCAGGCATTCTTTATTCACGGCGCCGGGAACACGGGGGATAGCTCCTCCTAAATCGTGTTCCCCGATCAGTTCAAAAGTTAAACATTTATAGGCATATGATTACAAAATTAATACATATTCATCAAGTATCCATACAATGATTGGTTAAGTATTCCTCGCCTACCATGTAAATGACCACGCATGCTCACTCTGATTTCTTGGGATTTTACTTCCTTAATCTTTTGAGTCGGAGGGTTTCTTGAGTGGGTGGTCTCTGAGTCGGTGGTCGCGATCTCCCCCTGCCGGAATTACCTTTCCTACAAAGTTCACTTAAGCTTGGCAACACTCAATAGGCTTTCACGGGCTGTCGTCCCAATATGCAATCATTCACCCCACAGTCCTTTGTTTTAAGACAGGACTATAGAATGAATAATTACCTACCCACCAGACCACCGAACTGACCAAGGTGTCCCTTCTTTCTGACTACTTGTTACATAATATCATGATCACAATGTTACACTTAACTCCTTGATAATTAAATCAAGATGGGAAGGGTTCGGTGGGTTCTCGAGCAGCATTGCTGGTGCATAATGTTCTTATAGTTACAACTTGCTACAAATTCACAAACCTACTTTCTAATCCTATTTTATTTTCATTCCTTACCACCTTGGTTACATAATGACTATCATCAAAATCCCAATTATAGCCACAACAAAATATATTTCCATTCCCATGGGTTACAATAGTTGGTCCAAACGATCGCTATCCCATCCCATACTCCCGCAATTCCAGCGAAGAGCACTCATCGCGTACTTCCCTTTATCAGGGATTCCGGCGTTTGTGTACTTCCCTAGCCAGGGATTCCTGCGCCACTACTGGATTTGAATCCTAACCTCCCAGGGACGAGCGCCAATGCTCTTTACCTCGCGTAGGATGTCTCCTCACGACTTACAGGTTCCCCTCCCAAATTAACATACCTGGTCCGCTGATGGTCCTTGTCTGTCCCTGCAGTGAGCGGGCGAGCGAGGGAGGTCCTCCGAGAAATCTCGGGGCGCGCCAAGGACGTTCCACTCTCAGCCAGTCCCGCAGCTGGGCAGAGAGGGTCCCATCTGGGTCACCAAATTAACGTGCGGAAACAAACTTCACAACTCAAAGCAGGTGTGTTTATTACGGCGCCGGATGCAAGGGGGATCGCTCCTCTTAACTTGCACAGCGTTTTGGCGAGCAGGCAAATATTTATTACACAAAAGCGTACGTATTCATATGATTACGCAATACAAAACATACATATGAAGTGAGGCACAGTAGTTCCAAAGGTTTGTGTCAGTAGTTTACGTTATCAATGATCTGTCTCTGGTGGTCCTTTACTTCTTCAGGGGTGTTATCTTCCTCTTTTGTCTTTTAGATGAACTTCAGTCATTTACACGTGCTCTCTTCTTACTTGATGATTTCAGCAGTTGTTAACAAGTTCTACCTGGTTCTGTGATAAGACTATCATTGCAGTTCCTGTTATCACTTCCTTTGTTTAGCAAGTCAGTCCTTGACAGGTATCAATATCTAAGTGTTTAAAAGCAGATAGTTATGTCTGTAGATGACCTGTTGCTCTTCCACCCCTGCTGCTTGCAGGGAGAGATGGCAACTTGCTTTTGGAGAGCCCCCCCCCTGCCGCAAACGTGTGAAAGTCTTGTTGAGTCTAGCCTAAAGTGCACTGGCTTGCTCATTGCTTTACCCGTGAGTACCCATTTACAGAATTTGCTGTACTCTGGTATTTGGCAGCCCAGAAATGAATCTGTCTGCTTTATTTTTCTTCTGGAATGGACTGTAGTAATGCAGCTTGTCCTTTGCAGCATCTTCTGACAAGCTTGAAACTTAAGATTAGGAGACTGGCGCAGACTGGTCAGCAGGTCGGCTTCTCTGCTGTAAATGGCCAGGAGCAGTTCTTAGGTGACTTTCCAGCTTCAGGTAAGAAACTCAAGTTTGCAAAGAAATGGTGTTTTCTGAAGGTGAAAAGTTGAACAGAAACCAAACCTGGTAGACACGAATGCCTCGCTTAGCTGACAGCTAGTCCGGATTTCACCAACTAGCGTAGCCATACCTCATGTTCACGCTCTGACCCTGCTGGTGCTACCTTGCTTGATTCCTTTACCTGCCTGAAAGCCAAGTGTGACCTGTTCTCCCTTCTAGCTTTTCTTGGAGACGTACCCTCCAGGTACCGGTACCTGCCAACCTCCCATCTCTCTGACAGGTCTGTTTGCACTGACATGTGAAACGGGGACATTTAGCTCCTTTCTCACAGTTCTCACTTGGTTGGTTTTTTTTGTTGTTGTGATGGCCTGAATACACAGGAACTCTTGGATAATTTATTTGAGTATTTTTGTGGGTATTGAAATTTAACTCATGAGTTAATGTGATTTAATCTTGCAATGAAATGAATGCATTTTCAATTCCTTGCTATCCTTCCCCTCGGAGGAAGCTGCCCTTGCAGCAGCGAGGCAGTGCCCAGCCCGGCCTGGCTGGGCTTCACCTGTCCTGCCCCATCCCGGGAGAGCTGGCCTGCAGGTTGTGCCCAGGGCCTGGCTGGAGCCAGGCAGTGTCAGGGCAGAGCCGCCCCAGCGAGCCCTCCCCAGGAGGGACCGGAGCAGGTCTGTAGCGTGGGGCTGGGCCTTGCCCCAGGCTCGGCCTCAGCTGGGGTTTGGCCAGGGCCGCGGCTGAGGGGAGGGGCCGTCGGGGCTTTCCCTGCCGGACCCCTTCCCTGCCAGGTCGCGTTTCCCCCAGGGCTGGTCCCTGGGGCGGGCTCTGCCTTGCGCGCCGCTTTCTCTTCCCCGCTCCTTGCCCCTGCCAGAGCGGCAGGCGGGCGCTGCCGGGCGGGAAGCTCTGCCCGGGGCTGCCGGCGCCCCCTCCCCTCTCCCCGGCGGCGGGTGCACGCGCGGCTTCGGGAAGCTTCGCGCGGTAACGGCCGGCGCGAGGCGAAGGGGGGCGTCGTTGCCAAGCAACGGCCGCCGGCGCGCGGCGCTTGCGTGTGGCGCTGCCCGCGGGCTGGAGCGTCCGGAGCGGCGCTGCCCTGAGGAGGAGGAGGGCGCTTTCGGGGCGGACGTCCGGGGGAGCGGGCAGCTGGTCGCGAGGTACAGGCGAGGAAGGCACTTTGCTCCGGGGAACGGGCGGCGGGCAGCCTGCCTAGAAGTCCGGGGCCCGGGCCCGGGCCCTGCCCTGCCGTCGGGGCCCGGCGCTGCAACGGGCACCAGGTGTGCTCCAGGCTGTGCGACATGGGCGTCGCAATGGGTGTTTGAAACGTCAGACCCCAGCAGTTCAGAAGCTGAGCACTGGAGTGGGAGGCTGGGGGCCTCAGGTGCTGCCTGCTTCCACCTCAACAGAGATCAATATCCCCCACCTCCCTTGGCATTTGGAAACTACCGGAGTTGTGTTAGTGTTGAAAGAAGGGGCAGGTAAGAAGGTTCGTAAACGTATTCAAAACCTGTTCTTCAGGCAGAATTATTTGTGTGGAGTGAATGCAGCCTGGCCCAGGCACTGAGCTGCACCTGGGGGGCAGAAACGAGCCGAGCGCTTTGTGCTTGGGGAGGTCCAGTCTTCCTGTGCTGGAGATGGGGAATGAATGTTTGGAAGTGACAGTTGCACCCTCAAAAGAAAAGAATACTCATGATTTCCACTGTGTTGTACATCCTTTCCCAATTTGGATTAAGCCCTCCTGGCCACACTTCCTTGTGTCTGTAGTAACTGCTGGCCAAACTGCCATAAAGTCACCATGTTAAATTCAACCCTGCGGAAAGGCCATGCACTTTGCGGCAATCCATGCACTTTGCGGCAATCCCTCGGATAGCCGAGGTTTGTTCCCAGCTTTTCCTCAGGACTGTTCTCCATTCAGCACTGCCGAGGTACGTGCCTGTGATGTGAAAGATCAAAATCTGGGATACCAGAACATGGAAACTTTGCAGAGCTGTTGATACTCGGAAGATCCAGATCTGCAAGAATGTGAAGCGACACCTGCTCATCAGTGGGATTTTTGAGTAGTGTTTTCCCTGTGTCAGTGTTAGATGACTCAGATTTGTTGTTAGGAAGGATAAATCCTTAACTTTTGTATTGCACTTGTAATCAGCACATCTCAAAGAGCTCAAAAAAGATGGTAATTTATATACATGGGGTCTTTTAGAGATTAGCAGATGGCTTCTGCATATGTGGGTTTTGTTCCTCTAGCACTGTAACTAGTTAGTAATACGTCTCTTAACGCACCAGTGAGATACGGTCTTTGAGGTTCCCACAACAGGTATTTTGCCTCTACGGAACCAGAGTTGTGTCTGGACAACAAGGGAATCAGAAATTTCTATATGCTCAGCTCCAGAGTTCTGCCAAGTTTATTTTTTTATAGTTTTGCTTAAGGCAGTCAACGTGAACGTTGTTGATTCCGACATGGAAGAGTGTCACAGGGCTTGGCCGAATCCCCTCTCTCTCTGCAGCAGAGTGAAGGTGTCATTGTCCTCTTGTGGCTGCTGGTCGGTGGTGAGGAGGACGTTGTGGACATGATGCCCTCTAAAACATACATGCGGTGTGTTTTGACCAGCTCATGTGCCCATCTTGTTGTGAACAGGCTCCTCTTGGGAGAAAGAGTTGAGGGGGAACCAAACCCAGCATTGACTGGGCCTTACCACTCCTGCAGTGAGCTGTGTGTGGTGTCAGCCATCCCTGCAGCCCTGAGCCCTCCCTCTGTCCCTGTGTTGGGAGGGGTACCGACAGGTGGCTAGGCATATCCTCCAGGTACCCGTACCTGACACCTCTCCTCTGTCTGTCTGATAGGTCTGTTTGCACCCAGACACAAAAGATGGAGAAATTTAGCAGCACCTCATGTTATTCTAGAATACACTTTGCTTTGAAAAGAATTACTTTTTGCTCAAAAATGGTAAATGACCAAGACAAAAATACGTTCCGCTTGATGCATTTCATAAAAATGTATCTATATTCTTAGATCAGCCTGTTGTCTCTGAAGATTATTGCATTCCTGAAGGGTAGTCTTTTTGTTCCTTCCTCTCTGCCTTCGCAAGGTTAATTCACTTGGTAGGGTGGGGGGATTTCCCGTCCTGCTTGGGAAGTACAGTGTCATATCGGGTGCTTGTGGTAGCGTCTTGCATTAGGAGAAAGGCAAGAGAGAAGCATTTTTTCCCCGTGGGGAGGTCAGTAGCAAGGTTTGCAGTTGTTGTGGACGCTCACAGAGCAATATCGCACCTGATTTGACCTGAGATGGCTGTCCTGGATAAACATGCTTTCCCTTTACTGTATGTGGCTCTGTCTGCTTGAAGCATTGTCCTGTCCACTGTCCTAGCAGAGACTCTCTTGCCTGCTTCATCAAGGATGCCCTGTCCCTGGACAAGCAGTCCTTGTTCCTCAGAGAAGTGTCCTGTGGTCATAGGAGCTAAAGCCTGACTGTGCCACCAGCCTGATGGGGGTAAGCAGCAGGATGTGTTTGCTCCTATTTGTGCCTTCCTGAGAATACTGCCAGGGCCCGGCACTCTTCCCCCTGGATGGTGCTTGATGCTGTTGGTGTCCATATAGGTGCCTGGGAGATGGGTGGAGTCTGGGAGGAAAAGGCGGCAGGAGGTGACTGGGGTAGAAGCTCCCCTGCACGCACTTGTAAGCAATGGAGAAGGCCTGCCCTGCTTCTCCCAGCCCATCAGGATGTATTCCCCAAACCAAGAGAGGAATCTTGCCTTGCCTCGCCTCGTCTAACCCTTCTGCCTCTGCTCTACAAAAAGTGCATTCCCTGTGTACGGACAGGAGCACCCCACCTTCTCCTGCCTCTCAGGGTCTGTTGTACCGATGAGCAGTATATGTTGTAAGTGCATAGTCGTCTCTCTGGTCTATAAACAGCCTATAATTCCACATACAGGCAGAAGAGCCCTGTACTACCTGTGTGCACCAAGTCTTTGCCCTGCAAGTAGCCACACCTCACTTGTTTGTGCGCTTCTGTAGGCAGAACTTGCCTGATGTACAGAGAGGTCCCACCCTTCACCCCAGTCTCCCTAGATTTCACATGCAGGTGGGTGGAAAAGCCCTGCCTCACCTGGCCCATCTCGGTTCTGTAAGCAGAATACGTTCTGCGTCCCAAGAAGAAAGTGGTGTGTGGTGCTCTCCGCGTGTATTCTCTGTAGAGCCATTTTATAGTCTGCATGGTGACAGAAAGATATTGCCCCACCTGACCCTTCTCTTGTTTTCTATTTTCTGTACAGCCAGTGTGCACTGTATAAGCAGACCAAAAAGTGCTGGTGGTATCTAGTCTATGACTAGACAGAAAAGACATGTTGTCCTGCATGCAATCTACAGATGGAATATAGTCTCTATCTGGAGAGCAAAGCCTCACCGTCTCTTTTCTGTAGACAGAGTATATCCTGTGATATACTACATACTGAGGAACTGAGTCTGGCTTTGCCTGTCCATGTGTAGTCTTGAGGAAGATAGGGTGTAGTCTGTATAGTGACAGCAAATGACTGTAGTCTATATGCAGATAGTACATGTGTTCTATACAGAGGGAAGTGCAATACCTGGCCTCTCTCTCATGTAGGTCTGCATGTATCGTATGTGTATTCATGTGCATGTGTTCCAACTAAAGACGGCATACATTCCACATGCAGAAAGAGATGCCCTTCCTCCCTTGGCCTTGAAAATGTCTACGTTCCATGTGGAGATAGTACATATCTAACATAAAGGCAGAAAAACGTAGCTTCCCCTCACCTGTCTGTCTGTTTTCTGTAGTATGCATGCAATTTCCAAACTGTGTGTATATTCTGTATGTTCTATGTATGTGTGCTGTGTATAGAGTGCATCTACAGACAGAAAAACTTGGTTGTGCTTCCTGTGTCTGTATACTTGTTTTATATACATAGCTAATGTATCTTTGGAATACCGAGAGGAAACAAGCCTCAGTGAGATGAGATCAGCTGAGGCTTCTCTTCCTGGCTGTAGAGCACATAGTGTCTGTATAGACTGTGTTGCGGGGTGTGTGTGTATGTATATATACACACACACACTCAAAAGACCGATACTGATACGCATCCCTGTATGTCTAGCCGTATATCTTCTGTATATGTTTGCTGTATGCTTTATGTGTAGGTTCTGTCTGTAAAATCTACCTAGATGGTGTCCTAGCTGTGTGTATTTTACATCCAGAAAAAAATTGCCCCATTCGGGCAATGCAGGACTTGCTCTGTATGTAGAATAGGTACTACCTACATATAACATAAAGGAAATGAAAAATGTTTGAGCTAAGCAAGGCGTAGAACACAGAGTCTCTTGTTAATGCTCTGTTCACAGATGGGAAAAACCTCAGCAAAACTTTTCCAAGCATATGTGCTAAATATACTGTCAAATTCTAGGCAACCTACGGATGGAAAAAAAAAAATAGTCCAAACCCTTTTGTCCACATACAGAGTCTCTGCTGTCTGAATGTCTTCTAGGTGCAGCCTGGGGAGCTCAGCTGAGTGTCGTGAGCTGACACAGATGTGGACCCTGGCTTTATGGGGCGTATTACCACCTGGATTTTTGGGGGAGCTTAGCTGTATATCTCTTTAGCAGTGCTTCATCATCAAGCTTTTATTAGACTGCATCCCCACACAAGCTGGTAGAGAGTACCACCTCTGCATACAACCCTGGTGGAGAGTACTACTGCGTGATCCCAGAGGAGCCCTGCCCAGCTTTTTTGGGGTGCTTCCCTGGATGGTGTTTTTTGAGTGTTTCACTGCTTTCCTTTTTTTCTAGAACGCTTCACTGCCAGGAATTCCTTGGAGCCCTTCACAGTGCCACCAGAGAGGAGCCCGTCAGCGTGCCACCCCAGAGCAGCCCTACTTCACACCACCCCAGAGGAGCCCTTCATCACACCACCCATCTCTTCTTGGAGCCCTTCATCGTACCGACCAGTGGAGCCTCTTGCCGCGACGCCCTATTAGAGCACTTCATCACACTGCCCCATTCTTCTTGGAGCCCTTCATCATGCCGTGCCTGAGGAGCCTTTCATCACATTGTCCCACATGACCCTTTCATGGTACTGCCCGTCTCTTTTTGGAACGCTTCAATGCGCGGGCCCTGAGGAGGCCTTCATGGCGTCACCCCAGATGAGCCTTTCATAGCGCAGCTGAGCTCCTCTCAGAGGGGAGTTCATCGTGCTGCCCCTAAGGAGCTGTTAATCGTGTCGCCTCAAACGAGACATTCATCGTACTGCCGGGACCATCTTGAAGCCCTTTATGGTGCCACCCTTGAGGAGCCTTCCTTCGCATTGCCTGAGGAAATTTTCATCATGCCGCTGGACTCTTTTTGGAGCTTTTCGTCACGTCGCCCCTGCGGAGCCTTTTGTCACTCCGCGACCTCTTTTTGCTGTCTCTCGCCGAATCGCCCCCCAGGAGCGTCTCACCGCATCGCCCCACGGGAGCGTTTTGTCACTCCACCGGGGTCCTTTTGGAGCCTTTTGTCGCGTTGTGCCTGAGGAGCCTCTCGTCACTGTGCTGGGCCCTTTTTGGAGCCTCGTGCCGCGTCGCCCTCCAGGAGCCTCATGCCGTGTCGCCCCCCCGAGGAGCCTCTCTTCGCGTCGCCCCCAAGGAGCCTTTCGTCACGTTGTGCCTGAGGAGTCGTTTGTCACATCGCCCGGCTGTATTCGGATCCTTTCGTCGCTTCACGCCCGAGGAGCCTCTCGCCGCGTCGCCCGCCTCCTTCCGGAGCCTCTCGCCGCTTCGCGTCTGTGGAGTCTCTCGCCTCATCGCGCTCCAGCAGCCTGTCGCCGCGTCGCCACCGAGGAGCCTCTCGCCGCCCGCCCCCTTTCGGAGCCGTTGGCCCCGTCGACCGCCTCCTTTTCGGAGCCTTTGGCCCCGTCGACCGCCTCCTTTTCGGAGCTGTTGGCCGCGCCGCCCGCCTCCTTTTGGAGATTTTTCCCGCGCCGCCCGCCTCCTTTTCGGAGCCTTTGGCTGCGTCGACCGCCTCCTTTCGGAGCCTTTCATCGCTTCGCGCCTGTGGAGTCTCTCGCCTCATTGCGCCCCAGCAGCCTGTCGCCATGTCGCCACCGAGGAGCCTCTCGCCGCGTGGCTCCTTTCGGAGCCTCTCGCCGCGTCGCCCGCCTCCTTTCGGAGCCTCTCGCCGCTTCGCGCCTGTGGAGTCTCTCGCCTCATCGCGCTCCAGCAGCCTGTCGCCGCGTCGCCACCGAGGAGCCTCTCGCCGCCCGCCTCCTTTTCGGAGCCGTTGGCCGCGTCGACCGCCTCCTTTTCGGAGCCGTTGGCCGCGTCGACCGCCTCCTTTTCGGAGCCTTTTGTCGCTTTGCGCCTGTGGAGTCTCTCACCTCATTGCGCCCCAGCAGCCTGTCGCCACGTCGCCACCGAGGAGCCTCTCGCCCTGTGGCTCCTTTCAGAGCCTTTTGCCGCGTCGCCCGCCTCCTTTCGGAGCCTTTGGACGCGCCGCCCGCCTCCTTTCAGAGCATCTTGCCGCGTCACGCCCCGGGAGCCACTCGCAGCGTCGCGCCCTGGGAGCCCCTCGCCACGGCGCCCCCACCGGCCCCCCGTTGCGGCAACGGGCACCTTTTGGCGCCCCTCGCCGCGGCGCCCCCGACCAGCCCCCCCTCCCGTCGACCGCCTCCTTTCGGAGCCTTTTCTCGCATCCACCGCCTCCTTTCGGAGCCTCTTGCCACGTTGCCTCCGAAAAGACTCTCGCCATGTCGCCCCCCGGGAGCCTCGCGCCGCGTCGCCCCTGAGGAGACTTTTCTCACGTCACCTGCCTCATTTTGGAGCCTTTTCCCGCGTCGACCGCCTGCTTTCGGAGCATCTCGCTGCGTCACGCCCCAGGAGCCACTCGTAGCGTCGCGCCCCAGGAGCCCCTCTCCCTGGCGCCCCTGACCTGCCCACCGTCGCGGTGACGGGCACCTTTTGGTGCCCCTCGCCGCGGCACCCCTGACCGGCCCCCCGTCACGGCGACAGGCAACTTTTGGTGCCCCTCGCCGCGGCGCCCCTGACCGGCCCCCCGTCGAGGCAACGGGCTCCTTATGAAGCCCCTCGCCGCGGCGCCCCCGACCGGCCCCCCGTCGCGTCAACCGCCTCCTTTTCGAGCCTTTTCCCGCGTCGACCGCCTCCTTTCGGAGCCTCGCGCCGCGTCGCGCCCCGGGAGCCTCGCGCCGTGTCGCCACCGAAGAGCCTCTCTCCGCATGGCCCCCGAGGATCCTGTTGCCGCGTCGCCCCCAAGGAGCTTTTTGGTGTATCGCCCGCCTCCTTCCGGAGCCTCTCGCCGCGTCGACCGCCTCCTTCCGGAGCCTCTCGCCGCGTCGACCGCCTCCTTCCGGAGCCTCTCGCCGCGTCGACCGCCTCCTTCCGGAGCCTCTCGCCGCGTCGACCGCCTCCTTCCGGAGCCTCTCGCCGCGTCGACCGCCTCCTTCCGGAGCCTCTCGCCGCGTCGACCGCCTCCTTCCGGAGCCTCTCGCCGCGTCGCGCTCAAGGAGCCTGTCGCCGTGTTGCGCCCCAGGAGCCTCTCACTGCGTCGGCCCCGAGGAGCCTTTTCCCGCGCCGCCCGCCTCCATTCAGGGCCTTTGGCCCCATCGCCCGCCTCCTTTCGGAGCATCTCGCTGCGTCACGCCCCAGGAGCCACTCGTAGCGTCGCGCCCCGGGAGCCCCTCGCCGCGGCGCACCCGACGGGCCCCTGTTGCGGTGACGGGCACCTTTTGGCGCCCCTCGCCGCGGCGCCCCCAACCGGCCCCCTATTTTGAAGACAAGGTTGTGGTGGGAGCTGAAAACTACATCTTGACTAAACTAGCCAGACACGTCTGGGCTGCTGGAAAGTGTGGGCGTCAGGCAGCTCTCCAGGCAATCCTGATTCCTTTGAGGGCTGCCATTTCCCCTTTGCCCTCTGCCTCCCTAAAGAAAAGACTTCCCCAGAGGGTGAAGAAACGTGGCTTCTTCCAGGGAAAGCCTCACTGAGGCGTAAACAACAAGCTTGGGGACAGGGTGTGCTGAGGGGGGAGCTGTCTTGCAGGCCACAGGGAAGGTCAGGAATGATGCTGCCTGCTCAGCATGTTCAGGGCGCTGCACATCAGAAGGACACCATGGGTTCAGGCTGCTTCTTCCAGCTTTATTAAAATAGAGCCATGTTCCTGAGGAAAGCTGCACCTCCGCCTGGCTTAGGAGCACCAGCAGCACAGCGCTGGCAGGATGGGTCCTGCTCTTGGCTGCGCCCTTGGAGCACGCAGGATGAGGAGGGTCTGAGCTGCCAGGTAACGGACATAGAAGTCACTGTCTTCCTCCAAGGGCTGAAGGGCTGTGACCGAAACAGAGAGAGTCGAGATGAGCCCTCCCGTCTGCAGAGACCCCCGGGCATCGCCTCCAGACCATGCCAGCCCCACCCGCCCCTTTCCCTGGCCAGGAGCGAGCTGCTGCACAGGAATGCCCCAAACGGCCCTGACAGGCTTCCCCGCCGCTGAAGCTGTTCCCTGGCGCGCAGCAAGGCTTGGCAGCACCCTGCCCACGCTCTGTCCCCTGCCCCAGCAGCCCCGGCCAGCACAGCACTGCCCCTACTCACCGCTGCAGATCTCGGGCAGCTCCCCCGGGCGTTGGCCCCTCAGGGTACGCGCGGCAAGCCCTAGGCACAGAGCTCCGTCAGACCCCCTTGCTCCCCAGCATGCTCCCAGCGGCGCGGCCCCCGGCCCTGCGGGCTCGGCTGCACGCCCTCCTCCCCCTCAGCAGGGCTGACCCCAGGTAGCCCCCAGGCTACCCCAGGAGCTGAGGGGTGGGACTGAGCAAGGCGGCCACCGAGCCCACCCGCGCGGGAGAGGGAGGCCCCAGCCCTGCACGGGGCAGCCGGGGCTCTGGCAGCCCCAGGGCTGCTCCTTGCTGCCAGGGCAGCAGTGGGGACTGGGGCCGGGCTGCCAAAAGAGGGACCCCGGGGCCTGTGGCTCACCGATGAACCTCACAGCCTCCTCTCGCAAGCTGGCCTGAGCATCTCTCAGGTACGGCAGGCTCCCCGTCAAGTATTCTTCAGCCCTGCTCCTGTCCCGCACCAGCTGGAGAGAGCACGAGGGTAGGGGCATGTCCCAGAGCCTCCCCAGTTGGCCGGAGCAGGCCCTCCTCCCGGCGCCTCCCGTTCCCCTTGCCCCCCGCCAGGCCAGTCCCATCTCCCAGCCAGGAGCCCTGTGGGGCTGATGTTGAGAGAGAGCCACAGGCAGAGGGCTCTGGTCCTCACCAAGCACTCTCCAATCCTCCATGTCTGCCACGTCTGGGTAAGGTACTTGAGCTGTTTCCACTTGAGGAGCTCTGCACTGGCGATGAGGGCTTCCCCAGAGACCTGCAGAGCGGCAGAAGCTGGCAGATGGCACCGCAGCCCGGGGAAGGAGACCCGGCATCCCCCTCCGCTTGGCCGTCGTTCCTGGGGTGATCCTGCCCTTAGGGAGCCGGGACATGGCCTGGCCCAAACGTCTGGGGGTCTCCTGGGCATAGCCATGGGGGGCAGGGACTGAGGCTCAAAGCCTTGGCCTCCGTCTCCCGCAGGCACAGCAGGGAAGCCTGTACTCATGCCTCGGGCCACGAGCTGCTGCCGAGCTCTGCTGTACCAGGTAGGGCAGGTGTTGGAAACATCCCTGCCAGCTGTAGTTCTGTAAACTTGCATGCCTTTCTAATCACCAGCCTCCAGAGGAGGAACTGAAAAGAGGGACGTCAGAGACTGACAGAGGCAACATCTTGCTACAAGCCCGTCACTGGTATGCAATCAGGAAAATCCACGGTAACTGGGGGAAAAGTAAAGGCGGCCGGGGGAGACCGCGACCACCCACTCAACGGAGGGACTACGCAAAGTGCCCCCCGCCACCTGCTAAGAGCACGTGTGCTGATTCACAGAGCAAGCGAGGCTAATTTTTTAAAGATA
The DNA here is from genome assembly GCF_964289735.1 of Phaethon aethereus. Classification (NCBI taxonomy): domain Eukaryota; kingdom Metazoa; phylum Chordata; class Aves; order Phaethontiformes; family Phaethontidae; genus Phaethon; species Phaethon aethereus. The sequence goes on along the minus strand of NW_028113848.1, from coordinate 73,118 downwards.
ACTGACCAGTAACAAGTGTTACGGCAGTCACTAGCCAGAGAGCGCAGATTTAGGTGGGTTTTTCCGAATTCAGTAACCAGATAAGTACGTAGTCGTTCCTTTGCGCGGTGTGCTAGCTTTGCGGGATGTCACCAAGCACCCACAGCTGCGCAAACATGCATGAAAAACCCACCTCTGCTCTGTGTGCATATGGGCGTGTTGCACAGCGGGTACACGACCCCGCTTTTGGGACAGCAGTGGTCCCGGTGCAGGGACGGAGGGGAGCTCTGCCCTGTCCTCGGTGACGCGGGCCGTTGGCCCCCGAGCTGACACACACTGCCAGAGTCCGACTGCCAGCAGCATTGCCCCTGTCGCCAGGGGGTCAGCACGCCCTTCCCTGCGTCACTGGCCAGCTTTGGAGTCTCTACCTTGGCCACACTGTCATTCTCATCACGCATGTGAAAGAAGAGCGGGAGCAGGCCCCTTCGCACCGTCATCTCCATCGTTCTCTTGTCATTCCGCACCACAGCCTGCAGCACGTTTCTGAAGAGGCTGATGGAGTCCTCTCTTATCTGGCTGGACTCCTGGCAGGGAGAAGGAGAGGGGGACTTGATAAGAGCCACCCCCTGCTTACTGTGAGCATGAGGCCGCGAGCATGAGGCCACGGGCATGAGCGTGGCAGATGTGAGGGGAGAGGCTCAGGGCTCGGGCTCTGCGCACGGGAGCTGCAGGAATCTCTGGTGCTGCCTGGCAGCGCAGCTCGGGGAGTCCTCGGGGCTCTGAGCGCAGCTCTCGGCCTGCAGGTGCTTTGCACAGGGGCCGGGCTGGGCCCCGGCACAGGGGGCTCAGGTCACCCGGAGGCATCAGCCTCTCCGGGGAAGCCGTGCCGGGCTGCAAAGCCCAGAAGCCATCCCAGGAGAGAGCCCAGGGGAGCGAGGAGGGCAGAAGGCCCTGCCCGCGGGGCTGCCCACAGGCCACTGTCCTTGCCCAGCGCCCGTCTGCGGGGCTCAGGCTCCCAGAGCAGCCTTACGTCATCAAAGCGGGGCAGGAGCTGCTCCGCCAGCTGCACAGCGATGGGGCTGGCCTCCTTCCTCCTCAGGTGACCCATCACGTTTCTGAGGACCTCCAGGGCCTTCATCTGGATATCTGTAGAGCCACCGTGCAGGACCTCCATCACCTCTGGCAGGAGGACCCGTATTTTTCTTGCCTGTATGAAAAAGAGGGTTTCCTTTGTGTGAAGAGGTCCGTGCCTGGAAAGCTCCCCAGGCAGCCACCAGGCCCCTGGCAGCCTGGCAGGGAGGCCATTTGCAGCAGTCACCCCACCGCCTGACTCCCAGCCGAGGCCAAGCCACCGCCTTAGCCACCGCCCCAGCCCGTGGCGGCCGGCATGGCTCCCTTGGCTATGCCCTGCTCACCGAGTCAGGTCTCTCTGACAGCGTGATGATGCCTGTGAGCAGCAGTGAGAGCACCGTTGGGGTGGGACGCTTCACAACATTCCATTCTTCGCAGTGTAGAGGAATATCCTCATCTTTCAAATCATTGCAGGCCAGCAGCTGTAGGAAACCCAGCAGTGAGCGAGCGGCAGAGCCGGTGGGGCTCCCCGCACCGTGCAGCTCCGGGTTCCCACCGGCAGCTGAAGACAAGGGCACCGGGGCTTTCTCTGGTAACTCACAGGCAAGCGAAGCATGCAGGCATTCCCTGGAAAAAGGCAGAAAGGCCTGTTCTGCCAGTCCTGGCGTTGGGCGAACAGCTCCCTCAAAATGTTCTCCAAAGTCTGGCGCGTGGAGAACATCGCCTCCCAGATGGCCATGTCAGTGCTGCAAGCCAGAGCGCTCTGTCAGCAGGGCTGCCTCGGCCGCAGCAGCAGGGCCTGGGACAGCCCTGCAGGACGCAGAGCCTGCCCCTCGCTTGGGGTGCCCTGGGCAGCAGGGGAGGGCTGAGGTGGTGTTCCCCGGGGGGCTGGGAGGAGCGTGGTGGCGCGGCCGTGCGCTGGCTTGGCCAGCTTTGGCTGCTGCGGGCCTGGCCGCCCCACCAGGGCTGGAAAGCGTGGTGGGGTGGGGGGCCCTGGTCCTCGGGGGTGTCCTGCAGTATTCCTTGGGTCGGGCAGCCGGAGAGTCTTGGGGCCCCTCTGCCCGCAGGGAACACGGCCTCATGGCTTTTGGGGCCAGTACCTGTCTCCTGGTGGAGCGATCTCCAACAGGTTGATGACCACCTGCATAGGGTAGTGGTCGGTCAGCAGGAGAAGGAGTGAGCCCAGTCTCTGCCGGGCTGACTCCATGTTGATGCATTGCAGGTTTTTGTGGATGTGGCTCATGATCTTTGGCACCTGGAGGGGACACAGGTGAGGACGGTGCTGGCACTGGAGCACATTTCCTCAGCTGCCCTTTCCATCCCTCTCTGCTGGCCGAAGGTGGCCTCAGGTGCCCAAGACACCTGGTTTTAGGAGGGAGGGAGGAACAAGGCCTGACAGGGCTCAAGGGCAGGGCAATCCAGCCACAGGCCACTTACATCCGCCAGCCAGAAGTCAGGGTATCTCATGACCAGATCTAGCATTTTTCTTGCCGCCTCCTTGTCAAAGATGCTGGAGTCTCTCATCGCCTCGATGGCCACAAGGACGATGTCTGTCCTCTCAGAAAGGTGGAGGTATTTTGCAAAGTCCTATGAGAGGCAGGAAGGGAGCGAAGACATGTCGCACCGAGTGCCCTGATGGCGCTGCTCAGCTGGACAGTGCGAGCAGCCCTGGCGAGAGATGCCGAGCGGTGCTGAGGAAAGCTGGAAGCAGGGGCTGCAGTCACTGCATGGGGGAGGATGAGAAGAGGGGGCCTCCAGGGTAAGGGAGGAGGCTTGGGCTCCTGGGCACAGCACGCTGGCCGCACAGAGACCCAGGGCTTGCTGGTGGCCAGGAGGGCTGGAGCTGCTGCTGGGACGCTGGAGTGCAGCCCTCGCTTGGGGACAGCAGGAACCCTCTCACCAGGGACAGTGAGGCCACGCCAGCCCCACTGATGCTGGATGCCTTTGCTCACACAAGTCCCCTGCCGATGCCATGGACAAGAGTCCCAGCAAGGGGGGAGATCATTACCATGGTAAGGTCGTTGGCGAAGGGCGGACACTGGAAAGAGGTGCCCTCGCGTTCCCAATGGAGATGTTCTGCTTTTTCCTTTAGCATTGACCTTCCTAAACAGCAGGGGAAACACAGAAGAGTCGGTAAGACACAGCAGCTTTGCCAACAAGCTTAGCAAACCGCCCTGAGGTCTGCTTGCAAGATGGCCAGGCACAAGCGGTCAAGGAGATTTCTGGAGGGCGTCAGGAACAGCTTCTCGCTACAAGCACTGGAGGGACCAACTGGGGTGATGCACAGATGGATTTGCTCTTCACTAACAGGGAAGACGTGGCTGTGGGACACGATAACTGATGGTAATTGATGGTAGCTTTGGCTGTGGGGACCACGAAACAGTGGGCTTCAAGATCCTGAGTGGAGGGAGGAAGGAGAGCAGCAGAGAACAGATCCTGGACTTCAGGAGAGCACTCAACTTCTGCAGCAAAACAACAGCTGGGATGCTATGGGAAGAAGCTCGAGGGGCAAAGGAGATCAGGAAGAGATGCAGACCTATCAGGAGATGTCTGTGTGTGGAGAGATGCAGCTCACCACCACCTCTCTTACTTTCTTGCTTTTGGATGAATGCATAGAGGCGACGAAGAGCATCCCAAGCTGCACAGCTTGTTTCTTCCTTGGAAGATAGGAAAAGGAGGAGACGTCCCAGCAGCTGTCCCAGGATTGGGATGTGGATGTCTCCATAGCAGACAGGGCCATACACGTGTCTTTCAGTGTTGTGCCAGGTCTGGATGAGGGAGGCAGAACAGCAGACGGGTTAAGGGCAGGCAGCTGGTGCCAAAGCCCTGCACCCAAGAGTGTGCCCAGGGCTGGATCCCTGTTAAGTCAGGGATCTGCAGGGCCGTGCTGGCCGCGGCTCCCAAAGCAGCCTAGCTGGGCAGCAGCCGCGTGCGGGGAGAGCTGCAGGCTGCTCTGGTGTGCAGGTTTGGGGAGATGGCCTGGCTGGTGGGTGCCTGGCTCCTCACCTCCAGTGTGGGATGGTTGGCCAGAACAATGGTCAGCTTGCAAATCCTCCGCACAGCCCTCTCCCGCACCTCTGCTCTCTCAGAGTTGGTGAAGTTCAGCAGCATCTGGGAAGAGAGAAGCTGCTGGTGTGCCCTGGGAGCAGACAGCTGCTCCAGCAGAAGCAGCACCGCTGAACTGCTGGGCTGGACTCGCACAGTCCATTATGGCTTCCTCTGGGCTCGAGCAAAGCCTGTAGTGGGGTTCCTGCCCCGGGGGGGGGCTCGCTGCAGGCTTGGGACAAATGCCCTGGGCCAAGCCGGTGGCCAGGCAGGAAGGCAGATGCCACCCTCTGCAGCCACTGTGCTCCCAAAGAGCCTGGTGGGCAGCCCCTGCTTAGCCAAGGGAGGTGGGCTCCCTCCCTGCAGTACGCTGTCTCTGCATGACACTGGGGTTGGGACCATCCCCTCCAGAGTGGACACTCCCTTCCGCCCGGGTGAGGAACAGCCCCTGTGAAGCCCACTCTTGGCACACGCCAGACCTGGAAGATAATCTGCAGCTCCTTGCTGACTCTGGAGGGAGGACAGCTGAGCACCAACGTCGTTATCATGGTGTCCATGGCGCGCAGGGTCTGCAGGGAAGACAAAGAGCTGTGACAGAGTTTCCTGCTGTCCCTCTCACCCCCAGGGAGACGGATCTGAACTCCCAGAGCCGAGGGAGGACTCCCGCACTGCCTCGCGGTGCCCGCGAGAGACCCAGGGGCAGACAATCTGCTGTGTGCCGAGCAGCCCGTGGCACTGGACATGGCCAGGCTCATGGGAAGGGGACAGAGGGATAAGGGTGGGAAAGCAAAGGCGAGAGCCTGCCCTGCCTGGGATCTCTGGTTGTATCGCAGCACGAGCTGGCCAGGGAGAGCCCAGAGGGACCGGAGGCTCCTGTACCGCATCCAGCACTTACGTCCGTGCAGAGGTAAAAGTCCTGGCTCCGCGGCTCCTCGCTTTGAGGAAGGCACAAGACACTGGAGAAGCAGGCTTGTAGGAGGCTTTCCTCTTTGCCCTCCAGCACTGTCTGCACTGAGCTGCAACGAGAGAGGCAGGCCAGTGGGACACTGGTGCTGGGAGCAGTGCCTCAAGGCCTCGTGCAGGGGGACAAGGACCTCTGGGGCAGGGGTCCCCGGGAGGGATGGGCAGGTACCTCAATGCGGCGATGGCAAGCATGGCATTCAGCCACACCTCCGCGCGCAGTTGGACCCTGGGCTCCTCTTCCAGCAGCACCTGCAGAGCACAGCTGGGATGGGACCTGGCAGCTGCCAGCACCCAGTGCCCCCAGACCCTCCCCCTGCCCAAGCGCTGTGCTGAGGGTGCCGGTGCCGGGAGGCCTTGCCCCCGTCCCCAGAGCTGCTGGGCGTCCCCTTACCTTGATAGTCTCTGCCAGCTTGTAGCTGTGGCAGAAGACATCTAGGCCCTCTGACAAGTCATAGTCGTCGGCACTTCTGCATAGGGTTTTGATGCACTGAAGGAACGCAATCTTCTGGTCCTTGTCCTGGCAGCCGGGGGACAGAGAGACAAATGGGGAGTGTGGAGGGGGGCACACGGCCAGCGGGTCCGGAGCCCTGGGGGTGCAATGCCGTGCGGGAGACCAGCAGAGAGAGCAGCTCTGCCCAGCCAGCACACCTCCAGCAGCCCAGCAGCAGCCGCCGGCACAGCCGCATTGGAAATGACCGTGGTTACCTCTGTTGGGCTGCTGACAAAGGCCTGGATGAAGTCCACGCGTTCCTGTTCCATCTCGTACACAGGCAACCAGCTGGCATCTAATAAAGGAGGAGAGCAGGCAGGGCTGTAGAGAGGGTCCGGTGGCAGGAGAGCAGAGGAAGGAGCTCTGCCCTGCGTGCAGCCCGGCGCCTGCTCCCTGGCGCGTTCTGGCCGTGCGCGTCAGGGCTGGAGGGTGCCCGGCAGAGGGGCTGCGGCGCTGGAGCAAGGTGCGTCGGGGAAAGCCCCCAGTGCACGGGGCTGAGGACCTCGCTTGCAGATGGGCAGGAAAGGTCCCTGTCCCACAGCATCGCTGCCTCCTGCCAGCCCAGCTGCCTCTGGCTGCCTGTGCCCTGGAGCAGGCGCTGGGCCGCCTCTGCTCTCTCCCTCTTGGGAGAGGCTGTGCTGGGGCCAGCTCCCAGCCCAGCATTCAGGCAGCGTCATGCCCACCGCCCACTGCCAGCGTGCCCAGCAAGGCTGCTGCTGGCGCCAAGCAGGGTGCGCTCGCTGGCCCCAGCCCTGCCCAGACCTGCAGGGCCCCTCACTCACCCACGAGCAGCGGCAGAACCACGTCCAGCTCATCGGACTCCGGTGGAGAGTTGCTCTCCTGGGGAGCCCCGTCCTTCTCCCAGGCCACCCTGGGGCGGCTGGGGGGTCTCTGCTCCATCCTGCGGGACGGAGGAAGGGGGTCGGGGTGGGAAAGGGGGAAGTTCTGGGGAAAGGCCTCGGCGCCGCGGGGCTGCCGACGGCGGCGGGGAAGGACGTGGGCTGCGCTCAGGGGCTCCTCGCCAGCTCTGTGCTCCTGCCCTGTCCCGTTGCCGTCCTGCCGCACACTGCGGGCTGGGGGCGGCAGCCGCGCTGACCGCATGCAGTGGTGTGGGGTGTCACAAAGTGAGGTCACAAAGGGCCTCACTGTGACCCGCCGCTTGGGCAGGGCAGGGCAGGGCGTCAACGGGGCGGGGGAGGTGTGCGGGGCACAGGGCCAGCTCAGCCCTTTGTACCCAGGAGCTGCTGGGGTGCCTCTGGGCCCCCCCTTTGCCCTCATGTCCCATGGGGGCCTCCCTGTTGGCCTCCAATGTGGAGGATGATGGTTGAAATAGAAATATGGGGAGGCCTGGCAAGATTGACCATCTCAAGACCGCCAAGGCAAGCTCCACATGCTTACAATGGTGGAAGCAACCGCTGCGAGGCTGGAAACATATCCTGTGCCCCACGCCACCGCCTGGAACACTATCCTGGGCCTGGAAAAGCAAGTCTTATGGCGACATGGTACCCCAGAAAGAATTAAGACAACGGGACTCATTCCCCAAACAACCTCATAGACACCTGGGCCAAAGAGCACAGCACTGAGTGGGTATATCACATCCCCCATCATGCACCAGCTTCTGGGAAAATTGAACGCTACAACGGACTGTTAAAGACCACACTGGGAGCAATGGGTGATGGGACCTTCTAACATTGGGATAAACATTTAGCAAAGGCCACCTGGTTAGTCAACACTAGGGGATCTGCCAGTCGAGCTGTCCCTGCCCGATCAACACTTTTACATACCGTAGAAGGGGATAAAGTCCCTGTAGTGCACATAAAAAATACGCTGGGGAAGACAGTCTGGGTTATTCCTGCCTCAGGGAAAGGCAAGTCTGACTGTGGGATTGCCTTTGCCCAGGGACCTGGGCGCACTTGATGGGTAATGTGGAAGGATGGGGAAGTCCAATGTGTACCTCAAAGAGATTTGATTTTGGGTGAAAATAGTCAATGATTTGAATTGTATTATGTTAATCGCTACACAATACGGTATGTCATTACTACTACGGTTGCTATCTACCATATCAATGGTATTACAGTAAGAATCACCCAGACTGATGAAGAATGAGCTTTACTGAAACTGAGCAATGTGCAGCAGTGAGGGAACCAGAACTGGCTTCAGCAGCTTGTGCCCAGCAGCTTCCTCGAGACTGACATCTTCAACCTGCAGATCATGGACATGGACCATGCCAGATAATAATCCAACACCACATACCATCTCCCCTGCCCTGAGAGACTGCCACGATGGCTGAAGTCCAGAGTCATGGGCTGAATGAACTCCACAGATATTTTAAAGTTATGGCCCATGGACTAAGAAAATGGTATAAGTGTGTATATATTAAAAGACGGGAAGAGTAATAATGAATAACTGGAAAGTATTGAAAAGTGTAGGACCCAGGCATGACGTAAATGGTATGGAATAAGAGATGGATACTGTCCTGGTTTCAGCCAGGACAGAGCTGGTTTTCTTCACAGAAGCTAGTGTGAGGCTATGGTTTGGATTTGGGATGAGAAAATGTCGATAACGTGCTGACGTTTTGAGCTGTTGCTAAGCAGTCAAGGACAGTCCAGCTTCTCGTGCTGGCCTGTCAGCAAGAAGGCTGGGTGTGCACAGGAAGCTGGGGGAGGACACAGCTGGGACAGCTGACCCAGGCTGACCAAAGAGATATTCCATACCGTATGACATCATGCCCAGTATATAAAGCTGGGACGAAGAAGAAGGAAGGGGTGGAGGGACGCATGGAGTTATGGCATCTGACTTCCCAAGAAATCATTACAAGTGATGGAGCCCTGCTTCCCTGGAGGTGGCTGAACCCCCGCCTGCCCATGGGGAGCAGTGAATGGATTCCTTGTTTTGCTCTGCTTGCGTGTGCCTTTACCTATTAAAGTGTCTTTATCTCAAAGCATGAATTTCCTCACTTTTATTCTTCCCATTCTCTCCCGCGTCCCACTGTGGGGGAGGGAGCGAGCGGCTGCATGGTGCTTAGTTGCCGCATGGGGTTAAACCACGACAGTCCTTTTTGGTGCCCAATGTGGGGCACAAAGGGTTTGAGACCGTTCAACCGTCACCCCGTTCCCATTCTGCGTCACCTCCTTCCTGTTCCAGTCCTTTTCCAGGTAAAATTCAGCAAGCACGGGGCAGTGGTCTGAATCCACCCCACCCCAGGATCAGTTATTGGGGATCCACAGGTTTGTAAGACCTTCTTGCACCACTGCCCAGTGGCCTGTGTGAAAAAAAGAAGATGAGTAATATTGCCTGCATTTGGCACACACCACTAACCTAACTACAGGTTACATGACCTCACTAAAGAGCAACTCTAGCTGTGAAAACGTTTTTCAAGCTCCAACTGATCCAAATATTATCCAGCAACTTGAACCCTTGCGGGTTCTTCATGCTGATGTTGCTGAAAGTGCTGGAAGGGACCAGGTGATGGAACTTCTCCTTCCTCAGGTTGTCATGGTCGCTGCTGTCCAGGGCCTGGTTAAAATCTCCAAGGATGATCACACCTTTTTCTTCTAGAAAGCAGGAAAAATAGAAATGAATGGGAGGAAGGGGCATCCATTGCTTAAGCACAAGAGGGAGAGAGGATAAATGGGAGGAGGAAAAATACAAAGTAGCAAAGCCAACTTTACTCTGAACTCCTGAAAGAAATGCTGTTTAAAGCCTTTTTTGCTGGCTATTTACTCATGGCCATTCTCTTCAGAACAATAAAAAACAGCCAGTACGCATTTCACGCTTGTTTTTAAATATAATTTCATCTATAGTGGCATCCTTTGCTTGCTATTCACTGATAGTGACAAACTAAAAGACAAGCAGTCCTGGTCTTAGAGGTTTTTAGAAATCTGTGACTTATTTTTTTCTTTTTCTGCAAGAAACACGTATTAGCTTTAACTTGTCCTGAATCTGTCTTTTTATAGATTTGCTTTAAGAGTCAAGGACACTTTTGTGAAGATCCCAGGAAGACACAGCCTTATGCTGGTATATACCAGAATCCCAAAAGTACAGTGCTTGTTCTAACCTGTTGAAGAAATCCCAAAGAACGAGCCCGAGAAGCAGCCTGCAAGCCTGATGGCAGAAGATGAGTTCACAAACCACATGGATGTTCCCTGGCTACAGGAGCTTTCCTTTGCCTGGCCGACTGAAGGGATACTGCTGAACTTGGGATGTCTTAGACTTTGTCTAGGGCTGAATTTTCAAAGAAATGAAGGGAATGACTTGAAATGCTCATCAAAAAATCCTATCTTCATGAGAATAGAAAATGAGCTCAGTTACATTTTATTTCCAACCCTAAGGAAGTGAGAAAGGAAGCTCTGGACCCTAATTTCATATCCACAACGTGTGCTCTCCTAGCTCACAGCTGCCCATGGAAACATCCCGACTGTGCACTGCGGTACGAGGACAACGCACATGTCCCTGTGCCCACCTCAAAGCACTGCCAGAAATGTCCGTTAAGACAAACTCAAGAATGCCTATCAAAGATGTTGCTGTGTTACAGCTTGGTCCCGGAGAAGGAGGAAGATGCTAATAGGAGGCACAAATGCACCAAAAATTATCCCAAAGCTGACTTCAGAGAAGCGAACTATGCGATTCTGTAAGCCCTTTCCTTCCTGGGGTTGAAGTGCGGAGGGAGAAGGGGTGGGTGGTGTTGGGTTGATGGTTGGACTTGATGATCTCAAAGGTCTTTTCCAACCTTAATCATTCTGTGATTCTGTGATTCTGTGAGATAATGACACATTTGATTGGAATGTGCTAGATCAAGTTTATAGCTGTTACTGCTGTTTAGCTATTAATTGCCAGGCTCCTGTGCTTGCCATGGGTTTGCTTTCCTTACCGTATATTAGAGTCTAGTGCTCGTTAGTGCTGCTTTTTGCTTTTGCTGCTTGCTGTACTGCTGTGCTGCTTATCGTCCAGCTCTGCTGTGCCTGGGAAGATTTTGATAACAGCCATGGCGATGCGCCTGGGCTGGCCGATGGCCAGGGCATCGCGGCTTTTTCTGTGCTGCGGTACTGGACAGGCTGGAACTCAGGGTGGTCAAGCAGGACCTGCCTTTCATGAACCCATGCTGACTGGGCCTGATCCTTTGGTTGTCCTGCACATGTCCTGTGAGCACTCTCAAGATGAACCGCTCCATGATCTTCCCCAGTACGGAGGTCAGGCTGACAGGCCTGTAGTTCCCAGGATCCTCCTTCCGGCCTTTCTTGTAGATGGGTGTCACATTGGCAAGCCTCCAGTCTTCTGGGACCTCCCCTGTTAACCAGGACTGCTGATAAATGATGGAGAGTGGCTTGGCAAGCTCCTCCGCCAGCTCTCTCAGTACTCTCGGGTGGATCCCATTGGGTCTCATAGACTTGTGGGTGTCCAGGTGGTTTAACAGGTCCTTGTTCTTGTGGGGGACTTCAATCTACCGGACATCTGCTGGAAGTATAACACAGCAGAGAGGAAAGTGTCTAGGAGGTTCCTGGAGTGTGTGGAGGACAACTTCCTGACACAGCTGGTAGGTGAGCCTACCAGGGGAGGTGCCCCGCCTGACCTGTTGCTTACAAACAGAGAAGGACTGGTGGAAGATGTGGTGGTCGGAGGCTGTCTTGGGCTTAGCGACCATGACATGATAGAACTCTTGATTCTGAGTGAAGTAAGGAGCGGGGGTGGGCAAAAATGCTACCGTGGACTTCCAGAGGGCAGACTTTGGCCTGTTCAGGTCACTGGTTGAGAGAGTCCCTTGGGAGACAGTCCTGAAGGACAAAAGGGTCCAGGAAGGCTGGACAGTCTTCAAGATGGAAATCTTAAAGGATTTAAGGATCTTAAAGGATCTCACCCTTCTAATTTTCTCCCTGCATAACCTCACAACATCCTTGTGTCCTCCTTAGTTGCCTGCCCCTTCTTCCAACGGTCATAAACTCTCTTCCTGAGTTCAAGCCAAAGCTCTCTGTTCAGCCAGGCTGGTCTTCTTCCCCACCAGCTCATATTTCAGCACATGAGACGGCCTGCTCCTGTTCCTTGAAGAGGTCCTTCTTGAAGAACTTCCAGCCTTCCTGGACTCCTCTGCCCTTCAGGACTGTCTCCCAAGGGACTCTATCCACTAGTGTCCTGAACAAGCCAAAGTCTGCACTCTGGACGTCCAAGGTGGCAGTGCTGCTGACCCCCACTCCTTACTGCTCCAAGAATTGAAAACTACCATTTTGTGATCGCTATGCCCAACATGGCCTCCAACTGTCACATCACTCACAAGTCCTCTGTTTGCAACCAACAGGTCCAGTGGGGCGCCTTGCATAGTTAACTTCCTGACACAGCCAGTGAGGGAGCCATCTTCCACACACACCAGGAACCTTCTAAACTGCTTCCTCTCTGCTGTACTCTTATTGCCAGCAGACATCTGCTAAGTTGAAGTTCCCTATGACAACAAGGGCTAGCGATCATGAGACTTCTCCCAGCTGCTTATAGAGTATTTCATCTGCCTCTTCATCCTGATTGTGTGGTCTATCACAGACTCTCACCATGATGTCTGCCTTGTTGGCCTTCCCCCTGATTTCTACCCATAAACACTTAGCCCTATCATCACCATCATTAAGCGTTAGACGGTCAAATTGCTCCCTAACATACCGGGCTATTTCATCTCCTCCCCTTCCTTGCCTATGCCTTCTGAAACATACAGACTCTTTATAAAAAAAGAGTATAAAAGCCGTCCATTGCAGCACTTCACTTGTGCAGGTCATCCCACCATGTTTTCATTATGGCAACTATATCAGAAGTTTTCTGCTGCACAATGGCTTCCAGCTCCTCCTGCGTGTTGCCCATACTGCATACATTGGTGTAGATACACTTCAGTTGGGCTACAGATCCTGCCACCTTTCTGGCGGGCAGAAGCCTTAATTTCTACATGACCGTTCTCAGGGGCTTCCATGGTTTCCAACACATCAATAGCCTTTGCGTCTTTGCTGTCACACAGCTCTCCATCCCCTACCTCCACTTAGATGGGAGACTGAAGGACCTCACTAGCACACCATACCTCAAACATCAGCGTGCCGCCCCCCAGGCTTATCTCTAGCAACCCTGGTTTTACCCTTTCCCCCTTTGAATCTAGTTTAAGGCTCTTTCAGTGAGCCCTGTTAATTGCTGTGCAAAGATCCTTTTCCCGCTTTGAGACACGTGTACCCTGCCTGCTGCTAGCATGCCTGGTGTTGTGTAAACCGACCCATGATCAAAAAACCCCAAATTCTGCAGGTGACACTGGGCTTGGAGCCAGGTATTGATCTGCTGGCTCTTCCTGTTTCTTCCCTCATCATTCCCTGCAACCGGGAGGATAGAGGAGAACAGTGTTTGTGCTCCTGATCCCTTGACTAGTCATCCCAAGGTCCTGAAGCCTCTCTTGATTGCCCTCGGACTTCTTGTGGCAACTTGATTGCTGCCTACCTGAAAAATCAATAATGGATAGTAATTTGAGGGCTGTACCAGGGTAGTCTGGTCTTAATCTTCACTTCTTTAACCTGGGTCCCAGGGAGGCAGCAGACTTCCCTTCCCAGTCTGCATATTGGGCCTTGTGTTCCACTCAGGAGAGAATCTCCTATGATAATCCCCCGTCTTTCTTTACAGAAGCGGTTTTGATGCAGGGTGTAGGCCGACTCAACCTCGGCAACACCTCCAAGCTAGATGAACCATTGTCCTCGTCATTGTTCAGTTCCACTTGGAGAGCCTCGTACCTATTATACAAGGGCGCCTGGGAAGCGGGGGTAGTGACAAAGGAGATGCACCTACTGCGTTGGGCAGGAACTGGTCGCCATTGGCCCCTCTCCCTTGAGTCGCTGTGTTCAGCCAGGTGGAGACAGGACAGGGAACCCCCGTACGATGCTGCTGGGCCTGTCCCAGGGAAGGCAGGGCGCGCTTCCAGGAGTCGCTCTCTCTCGCTCTCCCTGATACTGCTCAGCCTCGTCACCTCCTCCCGGAGCTCTGCCACTACGCGCAGGACTTCCTCTCCTGGGCGCACCTCCCGCCGCTGTGCTCACTGCTGCCGTGCGCTCCTGGCGTAAGAGCAGGGCACAGCCTGCGGCCTGACACCCGGCTGGCAGCGTGTTCCCACCGGAGCTCGCTCTGGGAAGCTGTGGCAGGTGTGGCAGGTGCAGAACTTAGAGAGGCCATGGCTTTCTGCCGGGTGAAACCATTGCTGCCTGGTCGAGCTGGCAGAGCTTCAGCACCCTTCCCGTGCAAAGTGCCGCATCATGGCGGGGCTTAGCCGCCATTGCTCCTGGCCCCGCCCAGGTCTCCTCAGCCACCGTCGCCCCAGCTGCAGGCTCCCGGCAGCCCTCTCGCCTCCCCTGAGGTTCCCCGGGTTCAGGAAACCGGAGCTGCTCCCCTCGGCACCTTACCGGGGCATCTGAAAAGCAGACCTGTTGTGCTCCCCAGGAAATCAGGAAGGGTTAGTTGTGCTTAGCTGTGGTAAGTCCATGAGTGTTGCCTCCGTCTGTTGCCTCAGCCAAAGACAGTGGGACACACAGAGCGAGCAAGGGTAGGTCAGTTGAAGTATTACTGACAGTTGCAACACAAAGACTGGAATTAAATGAGAAGCCAAACCCAAACAAGCTGATGGCCTAGTTCGAGAACAGCCCAAGCATCCTGCCTTCCTACTGCCAAACAGGACGAAGGTTCGTACCTTAAAGGCTACTTCGCCCTTTGCAGGACTGGGCCTGGACATGCTAGACATGAAGATCTACAGCACAAAGCTGTTTTACTCTTTTTTTCTTTTCTTTTTTTTTTTTTCCTCACTGGGTGGGTGTTCCTTCAATTGCTGTTTTGAAGGTCTTTACTTAATTTTAATACCAAAATACAGCAACAAATACTCCATGCAGATGCTTTTTCAGAGTGAAGCCACATTGCGTCTTTCTTTCAGAAACAAATAAACCACAAATTGCATACTTAAACTATTCTGCTCCCTTACAAATCGGTTGACTAGTCTTCATGCCTCTAAATACTTCTGCATTTCACATGTTTGCTCTCGCTCAGTGCAGAACTCCAGGTTTTAATGTGCTTTCTTCCAGAGCTGTCTGCTGCTCTGGCTCCTGCACAGCTAAACTGCGCAAGTTGTCCCTCACTCGTGTCGGCCTCGGTTTCCGTGGCAGAACTCGCGTGCGTAAGGACACTCACCTGCCCATGAGCCGGCGGAGCAGCCCCGCTCCCTCCCGCTCTGCCGAGAGTGGCGCAGACGCTACTGACCTTAACCAGCAGCTACAAGACGAGCAGGAGAGTAGGCGTCCTCCGAAGGGACAACACTCAGCTCTGTTTTGCCCTTCTCTACTGCACAGACTCAAGGTGGCTAATCCCACCGGCCTGCGCCTTTCCCAGCATGGCTACGATTCACCTCGGGAGCAGCCCGCTGCCAGCTGGGCTCTGATACGGGATGATGAGTCCGGTCCCAGGAAGAGGCAAGCACCCAGTGCCCGTCTGCTGCCGCTCGCCGCTACAAGTGCCTTCTTCCAGCCCGCGCCTGCGGATGCTGAGGCTGCTCTGTGCTCTGCAAGGGCTCTGCTGGGGCTCAGCACCAGGCAAGGCTGGGCCCGCTCTCGCCTCACGCTGCTCTGACAGCTTTGCATCAGACGAGCCCCTGCGGAGCGCACCGACTGATCTTTCTGCTTTTTCATTTTAGTCAGACTCTCATCCAGGCAAACAGCTTACAATTAGTTATACAAATCAAATTGTCAAGAACCAAAACACTATACATCCACAGTTGAAAGCCTGTATCTCAACAGGATGTTCTGTCTGCCCCACTCTTGATTTGTTTTTGGATGGAAATGCAATTTCACTTTCTTCCTCATCTAGAAGTACCATGACTGGGCAAACACCCATGAATGGGTTGTACTAAAAAGGCAGTGCAGGCTGGAGTTCGTGAATGGAGATGACCCTTCTCCAATTCCAAACCATACCAAAAAAAAAAAAAAAAGCATAAAAGGGACTTTCTATCTTTAAGAAACCACTGACAATTTAAAAGTGAATGTACGGCTTATTCACAGGGTGAGAAGGAAGGGAACCTTCTAACTGAATTTGCTTTACTTTGGAAATGGCTGAGGCAGGCAAGCCTCAGGCCATTACCCCTCTGTCTTAAGCCCTATTTCATGTTAAAAATAAATTAAGGAGCCAGAAAGCAGGAAGAAGACAATAATTTTTTACTCCTTCAGCAACTGGTTTTTCTCCCTCCTATCACCATGACAGTGACCATTGGTTTCTTCATCCATCCATCTGTCCTGCAGCATCTGAGTTGAGGTTTTACAGAGCTTTTTTCTCAGTCCTGCTGTGAGGGTGCATGGGAGAAAGCCAGCCTGAAGCGCCTGAAGCTAACTCAGAGGGAGGTGTTGGTTGAGCTCCAGGGGAGCTCAAAGGGTCTCACTTGGGACTACTGTTTATAGGACTAGGAGGTGATTGACTTCAGGCATCAGTGAGTTTCCACAATTCAGCTCAGGACTGTAACAAAAAATCATCAGCCCCGTTTTCAGATAGCTTCATGAAAGCACAAAAAGATTTTCATTGTCCACATCACAATTTGCCCAAGGCAGACCTTCAGACCTTGCTCACTTGGGATCAAATTCTTAAGAATGAAAAAGCATGAAAGCATGTAACATTTCAAAGATGTAATCCACAATAACTCAAGGGCTCGGTCCTAATCTGGCATACCACATGTGTACTTATGTTCACGTGTGCAGGGTACCTGCAGATCTCCTGGCAGAAGCCTGCCTCAAACATTTAGCCTCAGATGAAGGAGCCAGAATTCCTCCCTTTATAAACTGGCACACCTGCAGGTAACTATCGGCTCTGGAATTTATTTCATTGTGCCCTCAGCTAAACCTATTGAATTTACCCATCGGACACTCCTCAGTGGCCCTGAGACTCAGGTCTGTAGAGTCTAGTCAACGTGCTACAGGCGGAGACAACTCTACACAAGCAGCTGAAATCTTGCAGCTAAGGAAGGCTTCCGCCTCTACAGTCACACCAGCCATCAGTGGCAGGGCAGGTATGACAAAACGGTTGGTACAGCACAAGAACGAGCATTGAGGACCACTGTGAAGAAGCCACAGCCAGACTGCACCCCTTTACAAGCGGTTGCCCCCATTAAAGACAGAAGTTTATTGACTTTGAGATCAAACACAAGGAGGTGTAGATCAACCCGCTTTTTGTCCTAGCAATTAATGGAAGAGTAAACTGGGCTCTTTTATAAGCCCAACAATTTATTATCTGAGAACATAACATTGGCAGCTCTTATGTGCAAGAAGCAGATTAAATTGGTTTTACTGCAGAGTTGTGAAGGGCTTGATGTGTTTTCCTAGAGTATGAGCTGCGCAGGGGGTTGGGGCCAATGGCTAGGATTCTAGTAGTATTAACTGGCTGGGAATTGGCCATGACAACATGCCACCTATCTGAGGAATATGCAGTGGATATGCTGGAAGCTGGCTCCTGAGAAATGCTTGCAGTGCAGTTTTACATGATTATGCCACATAGATTTATCTCTCTGATACATCTTTATAAGCATACAGATAAGAAATAAAATAAGGATTTTTATAAAAGGTTGGGTTCTCCTTAACTGCTTCCTCCTGGATTATGAGGGGGTTATTGTGCTCTCCATCCCCATCTTCCAGTTCAGGGGGCTGAATACCCTGCGGATACCTGGACTGGCTATTAAAGACTGAGGCAAAGAAGACATTAAGTACCTCAGCCTTTTCCTCATCCTTGGAGACAATGTTCCCCGCCATATCCAGTAAGGGATGGAGATTCTCCTTGCCTCTCTTTTTATTGTTAATGTATTTGTAGAAGCATTTTTTGTTATCCTTTACAACTGTGGCCAGACTGAGCTCTAGCTGGGCTTTTGCCTTTCTAATTTTGTCTCTGCTTGACCTAACGAGAACCTTGTACTCTTCGTGAGTTACCTTCCCCTTCTTCCAGAGGTGATATATTCTCCTGTTTTCCCAGACTCCCAGCAGAATCTCTCTGTTCTGCCAGGCCGGTCGCCTTCCCCGCCAGCTCTTCTTACGGCGCATGGGGACCGCCTGCTCCTGCGCCTTTAAGATTTCCTTCTTGAAGACTGTCCAGCCTTCCTGGACCCTTTTGTCCTTCAGGACTGTCTCCCAAGGGACTCTCTCAACCAGTGACCTGAACAGGCCAAAGTCTGCCCTCCGGAAGTCCACGGTAGCATTTTTGCCCACCCCCGCTCCTTACTTCACTCAGAATCAAGAATTCTATCATGTCATGGTCGCTAAGCCCAAGACAGCCTCCGACCACCACATCTTCCACCAGTCCTTCTCTGTTTGTAAGCAACAGGTCAGGCGGGGCACCTCCCCTGGTAGGCTCACCTACCAGCTGTGTCAGGAAGTTGTCCTCCACACACTCCAGGAACCTCCTAGACACTTTCCTCTCTGCTGTGTTATACTTCCAGCAGATGTCCGGTAGATTGAAGTCCCCCACAAGAACAAGGGCCAGCGAATGCGAGACTTCTGCCAGTCGCTTATAGAATGTCTCATCTGTGTCTTCTTCCTGGTTGGGTGGTCTGTAACAGACTCCCAGCAGGATATCTGCCTTGTTGGCCTTCCCCCTCATCCTTACCCATAAGCACTCGACTTGGTCTTCACAATCATTGATTTCTATACAATCAAAACACTCCCTAACATACAGAGCCACCCCACCACCTCTCCTTCCTCACCTGTCCCTTCGGAAGAGCTCATAGCCATCCATTGCAGCACTCCAGTCATGAGAAGCATCCCACCATGTTTCTGTGATGGCAACTACATCATAGCTGTCCCGCTGCACAATGGCTTCCAGCTCCTCCTGTTTGGTGCCCATGCTGTGTGCATTGGTGTAGATGCACTTGAGCTGGGCTATCGATTTCAACTCTGGCGTGCCACCCCTAGGCTTATCTCTAGTGAGCCTGGTTTGATCCCCTTCCCCCTTCAAATCTAGTTTAAAGCCCTCTCGATGAGGCCTGCCAGCTCATAAGCAAGAATCCTTTTGCCCCTTGGAGACAGTTGCACTCCATCTGCTGTGAGGAGGCCCGGTGCCGTGTAAACCGTCCCATGGTCAAAAAACCCAAAATTCTGCCGATGGCACCAGCCCCTGAGCCACGTGTTGAGCAAGTGTGCTTTCCCATTCCTTTCAGCGTTCCTCCCTGTCACTGAAGGGATTGACGAAAACACTGCCTGTGCTCCCGCTCCATCGACCAGTCGCCCCAGCGCTCTGAAGTCCTTTTTAATTGCCTTCGGGCTTCTTAGTGCAACCTCATTGTTGCCAACCTGTACGACCAACAGTGGGTAGTAATCAGTGGGCCGAATCAGACCAGGGAGTTTCCTGGTGACATCTTGTTGGGATCGCTCTGCACGGCTCGACCTTGAGGAGAAGGAGCTGTGGCGTTGAGAAGCTGGTAAACAGCTGGACATCTGCAGGGGAGATGCCTTGAGGAGAAGGAGCTGTGGTGAACAACTAAGAGGAAGCAAAGGAGCGTGTGGACACCTGCAGGCAGCGAATCCTGACTGTGTGAGAGGCGCATGGACAGGGCGTGATATTTTGTATATAGCCAATTGCAATAATGTGTGTAACAAGCTGTAACCAATCATGAGTGTGTGCGCAGTGACTAAACAAAAATTATGATATATATTGGAGTCAGACAAGACAATAAATGGCTTTGGAGTATAACTCTCATAGAGTTGTGAAGTCCATCTTTCTCCCGCAACTGGTGACCCCGACGTGATACAATCTCTGGGATCTCATCATTGAGCACCGGTCGAGCGCAGAGGACGCCGCGGGAGAAGCCCGGTTGGAAGAATTGCAGTCAGCGGGACTGACGCAAGGAAAAAGAAAAAGGAATACGTTGCAATGGAGAAGCACCCAGCAAGGTGAGGTGAGCAACCGGGGCGGCATGGGGCAGAACACATCGCATGAAGAAGGGGCGATAGTCAGACTCCTGCTGCATATGCTCTCTAAGAGAGGACTGAAATATGATGAATATACACTTAGAAGGCTTCTAATTTGGAGCCGAAAGAAAGGGTACCCCCCCGATCCGTCTGTGGCGTTTAAGGCAGAGACATGGGAGGAGATAGGAAAAATGTTATGGGAACATATTGGGAACGGAGATAAAACCACCACAGAGTTAGTGATGGTGTGGAAATTGATATTAACCACATTAAAAGCCTTAAAGGCAGAGAGAAAAGCTGTAGCTGATATGGAGGAGGCTGTTAAACCGCCTTCAACCAATCCCTTTTTAACCAAGTCAGAGGGTCCAGGACCTTCAGCAACTCTGACTGCACCTCCTGAGGTGCCAGATGCACCGAGTGAACCGGCTGCATTAGATAAGTCAGAGAAACAGGTCTACAACGATGATGTATGTGAGGGCAAGACGGGACAACGTTGCCCAGAACAATGTACTCAATGTTCCCCCGTGTGCCCGTGTGAAAGATCGATGGGGCGAGTCTCGAAAGGAGATGGGCAAGCAGTGGAGCTAGCAACAACGTGGCGATTGCTATTCGAGACTGTTTTGAAGAGCCAGGGGCTAGCAGCAGACTCTGCAACAGCTTTTGAGTTACCTACCTGGGAGAAAGCAGGGAAATTGGTGTTTGAGGCAGCCTCTAAAGAGGATCATACGGCTGCGAAAGTGTTAACAACCTGGCCATTAGTCAGAGACTTTATAAAGGCGATAAAATCAGAGCGGACGGCGGCGGCAGCAGCTGCCGCTGCCACAGCCCCGGGAGAGAAGGGAGGCCGAGCTGGGGATGATAAGAACGAGTGACCCCCGCCCGCCCCCCTGCCTCCCTGCTAACGCAACCAACGGAGGTGGCGAGTCCTCCTTGGCCCCCGCCTCCTGACCAGGAACCTGAGTGCTGGTCACCCGTGCCGCAACAGGAGGGGGCTGCCTGGGGTGATCCTTCCCCCAAGTTGAGACACGACTCTGCCCAACATTGGCGAGGCATGAGACAAGAGGCCTTGGCAGAGCGGGGGGATGGAGCGAAGTGGGTACTGGCCAGGTTGGTATGGCCGGCGGTAAGACCAGAAGATCCTGTCACACGTCCCATGGACACAGAGTCCGACTCCGACGTACCACCAGCTGATGCTTTCACTCTTTTGTATGGGGAATGATGGCTCATTGACCGTCTCAGTGGCTCTCCCTGGACGGTCAAGAGCAGGAACTTCAATATGCCATATTTGTAAAACAGTGTTGTGGGTTTGTTCTATGTCGTTGTAATTATTGTCACAAATGTATAATTTCTTTTGCAGGGAATCAAAGAGTATATTTCAATAAGACACTCTCCCCACGGTGTATACGGTGTAACAGAGTTGGGGGGATAGAGAATTTTGGGTAACTTGCAATCTGCCAGAAGTTTTTTGGGCACTCGAAATAGGGCAATGAAAACCTACCTTAAAAATGACTTCTTGAAACAACCAAGCAGACCCAAAAGAATGGGGTTGTCATATGCTAATAGATACGGGAGCAGATGTAACCATTAAACCATATGTAGCTCTGATCCCAATCAATTTGCTAGGGAGAGATGTTTTGGGATAGTTGTGTTCTAAGTAGCACTCCTGAACATTTTGTGGAGTGGCCATTGAGGAGCAACCGACACTTAAATTGACATGGAAAACTGATACACCCGTTTGGGTGGATCAATGGCCGCTATCTCAAGAAAAGGTGGCTAAGCTACAGGAATTGGTAAAAGAGCAATTAGAAAAGAAACATATTAAACCCACTACAAGTCCATGGAATACACCTGTATTTGTAATTCCTAAAAAAAAAAAAAAAAAAAAAAAAAAAAAATTTCCACAGAATGTGATGTTGAGAAGAGAAATCAGAACATTGAACGATGTTCAAAAATTAGTGGGAGATTTGAATTGGATTCACAATATTTGTGGAATAACAAATGTAGAACTCACACCATTGTTGAATCTGTTACCAGGACTTTGGAAGATTTAAATATGTTCATGTTTCAATTGATTGCTATTCTGCAGTAGTTTGGGCCACTGCACAAACAGGAGAAACTAGTAGACATGTACAAAAGCATTTGCGAGCTGCATTCGCAGCCCATGGCATACCCCTACAAATTAAAACCGATAATGGTCCTGGTTATGTAGCCCAGTCAACCGAACGATTTTTTGCTCAATGGGGAGTGACACATGTTACTGGAATACCGCATTCCCCAACTGGACAAGCTACTGTTTGAATGAATGAATCATTCCCTGAAGTGTTTATTGCAAAAACAAAAAGGGGGAGAGGCTACCACACCACCGCAAGAACGTTTGAATAAAGCCTTATATGTGTTAAATTATTTGCGTCTAGCAGAAGGAGAAACAGTGCCTCCCATAATAAAACATGTAAAAGGAATGACAGGAAGCCTGTTTGAGTTAACACAAAATGTGCAAGTAAAAGTTAAAAATTTGGAAAAGAATATGTGGGAAGGACCTTTTCAACTGCTAACCTGGGGACGAGGTTATGCTTGTGTCATTACAGATTCTGGAACTCATTGGGTACCTGCAAAATGGGTAAAACCATGGGTGGAACAGTCACCATCGTCGTCGTCGGACACATCTTGACACTATCAGGTGTCATCGCAATCTGGATGCCACCTCAGCCAAAAGAAAATGTATGGGTAACATTAGCAAATCAAACAGGACAGGACACCTTCTGTCTGTCTCTTTCCTCCCCGGCCAATCCCTTTTCAATCTGCCAGAAGGGTCATGATGGCTGTGTGGAGATCAATGGGCTGGGAAACAGTTGCCCGGGAACTGGTCAGGGGACTGTACCATGGGTGTCCTGGTTCCTAATTTCCAAATAATTAATCAGACTGAAATTAGCGGTATCATTAGAGGAACATGGAAAGCTTTTAGGGCAAAGCGCTCTATAACTGGAAATCCTTTGGTAAGATATAATACTGGTTTTCATAGCTTTGTGCAGGCGCTTTTTCCATCGCTAGGAGTAGTTTCCATCGCTAGGAGTAGTACAGCTAGAATTGTTTGCCTTGTAACATTCTGCTATTGGCTTAAGCATAGTTGATATGTGACTGCTGGATTATAGTAAGATGCCGTGTGAACAAAGCCTATGAACCAATAGACGGGGTGGCTGTGGCGCGTGCAGCACGTCTGGCCAGCGGGCACATGCGCCATAGGCTCCCTGTGTTGAGAGGTGACAACCGAGGCGTGTTCCGACACTTGCTGGCCACGTGTGTCGAAACTCGTTCCTCTGCAAATGTATAAATACTGGGATTTCCTGAAGGGCAGTGGGCCGGTGTACGGCAAGGCCACCGTTGCTTCCGTGGGGACGCCCACGTAAAGCTGGCACCTACCGACTGCTGGGCTGAGTTCGCGGCACAGGACGATACAAGAATGTACAGATGATCCATCTTCCTCACAGTCCTTGGGTTGCAAATGATCCATCAGGTTTTGTTTATAGATAAACAAAAAGAGGGAGATGTTGGGATCACTCTGCACGGCTCGACCTTGAGGAAAAGGAGCTGTGGCACTGAGAAGCTGGTAAACAGCTGGACACCTGCAGGGCTCGGCCTTGAGGAGAAGGAGCTGTGGTGAACAACTAAGAGGAAGCAAAGGAGCGTGTGGACATCTGCAGGCAGCGAATCCTGACTGTGTGAGAGGCGCATGGACAGGGCGTGATATTTTGTATATAGCCAATTGCAATAATGTGTGTAACAAGCTGTAACCAATCATGAGTGAGTGTGCAGTGACTAAACAAAAATTATGATATATATTGGAGTCAGACAAGACAATAAATGGCTTTGGAGTATAACTCTCATAGAGTTGTGAAGTCCATCTTTCTCCCGCAACATCTCTCACCCAGGCCCCAGGGAGGCAGCAGACTTCCCTATGGGTTGGGTCCCGTTGACATATTGGGCCCTCTGTACCCCTCAGAAGGGAGTCGCCTATGACGATTACCCTCCTTTTTTTCTTAACAGAGGATGTCTTGATGCGTGGGGCTGGCTGACTCACCCTAGCCACCCCCTTGGACGGACCTTCGTCAGGGTCCTCATGTTCCTGTCCCTCAGGTTCCAGAGCCCCATACCTGTTGTGTAAGGGCAGCTGGGACGGCGAGGGAGGCCGGGAGGGGATTCGCCGACCTCTCCGAGCAGGGACCTGCTTCCATTCCCCCTCATCTCTCAGGTCCCCTCCTTCTGCCCGGCAGCAGGAGGGCAGGGGATCCCCTGCTGCTTGTGGAGCCTCCACCGGCTGCCCCTGCCTCAGGGACGGCCGGGTGCGGCTCCACCGACCCACCTCCCTCTCGCACTCCCTGATACCCCTCAGCCTCCCCACGGCGTCTGTCAGCCCTGCCCCCGGGCCGAGCAGGTCTCTCACCCGTCCGCCCCGCACGCAGGGGGTGTCCCCGCCGGTCTCCGGTACCAGTGACAGGCTCAGGCCCTGCCCGCAGCCGGACACTGGGACAGCTGCCGGCTCGAGTGGGAGCTCCGTCTGCGTCGCCGTGTTCCTTCGGGCCACAGTTTCAGGGGGAGACCATGGATGAGCCTCTTCTGGGAGGACGATGGCCACTCATCAGTGAGCCTCTAGTGCCGGGGGGGACCGTGCCCTTGCCCGCACGCCTTCCCTGCACGCCCTGCCTGTGCGAACTGCCGCGCAAACTGATGCACCACGTCCTTCTGACGGGCCACATCCTGTTGGCCTCGCACTCGCTGGGGCTGCTCTGGTATGTGAGGGGCTTTGGCCGCCGCCGCTCCCGTCCCCGCCCACGCTGAGGCAGCGCTGCCGCTCCTCAGGAGCCCGCTCCGCCGGCCTGGGGGTATGGGGGCTGAGGCACCCTCTCTTTCCCTGTGCTGGCGCCTTCGCGGTTCTGCCGCTTCAGGAAGGGTCCCCCGGTGCGATCCTTCACTCTGGAGCACTTCGGTGGCTTCGTCGAAATGGCGGGCACACTGCCTGCCATTACGGGGGGTTTATTCTTCTCTCCATCCCTGTCTTCCAGCTCAGGGGGCTGAATACCGTGGGGATAACTGGTCTGACTATTAAAGACTGAGGCAAAGGCGGCATTAAGTTCCTCAACCTTTTCCTCATCCTTGGTGACAACGTTCTCCCTGGCTCTCTTTTTGTTGTTAATATATTTGTAAAAACTTGTTATCCCTTATGACCGTGGCCAGATTGAGTTCCAGCTGGGCTTTTGCCTTTCTAATTTTCTCTCTGCATGACCTAACGAGAACCCTGTACTCCTGGTGGGTTGCCGGCCCCTTCTTCCAAAGGTAATAAACTCTCCTTTTTTCCCGGAGTCCCAGAAAAATCTCCCTGTTCAGCCAGGCTGGTCGTCTTCCCCACCAGCTCATCTCGCAGCACATGGGGACCGCCTGCTCCTGTGCCTTTAAGCTTTCCTTCCTGAAGACTGTCCAGCCTTCTTGGAGCCTTCTACCCTTCAGGATTGTCTCCCAAGGGACTCTCTTGACCGGTGTCCTGTACTGGACGAAGTCTGCCCTCCGGAAGTCCATGGTACTGGTTCTGCTGACCCCCCTCCTTACTTCACCAAGAATTGAGAATTCTGTTGTTTCATGGTCGCTAAGCCCAAGACGGCCTCCGACCACCACATGTCCTACCAGTCCCCCTCTGTTCGTAAACAGCAGGTCAGGCGGGGCACCTCCCCTGGTAGGCTCACGTACTAGCTGTGTCAGGAAGTTACCTATCTTCCACACATCCCACAAAATATCCCTTTAGTCCATGACTTTGGGCTCCATCTCTTATGATGGTCACTCAACACAGGCGAGGTGGTGTGTTGCGTGGAGTTACTGGGCACCAAAGCCAGCTCAGGTCAGGTCACTGCTGCACTCGCACTGCTTCTTGTAAGGCTTGTCCTCCCTTGGTTCAGGTGGTTCCTGCTATAGTAGTTCCTATAACATGCAACTCAAATCATGGGTTACAACAGTTTAAAGGTATTTCCGTTACAGCCTCCACCCCTGGGCCCTTTGGACTGGACCATAGGGTTTAACATTGCAATGAACTCCTCCCCTTGGCCCTGCTCCGGCTTGGGCTTATCCACAGACTGCGGTCCCTTCCATGAGCCACAGTCTCTCCAGGGGTATATCTGCTGTGGCATAGACTTATCCACAGTCACAGTCACTTTGAGGTGCACCTGCTCCAAAATGGCCTCCTCCTCCATGGGCCACAATGCCTCCAGAGACGTACCTGCTCCAGCGTGACCTCATCCACAGCCACAGTCCCTTCGGAAGTACAACTGCTCCAGTGTGGCCTTACCCATAGTTCCAGTCCCTCCAGGAAGGTACCTGCACTGTTGAGGGCTTCTCCATGGCCACATGCTTTGAGGTGCTCCAGCATGACCTCATGCGCAACCACTGATGCTTCAAGGTGTATCTGCTGCAACATGGATTTATCCACAGCCACAGACGCTTCGAGATGTACCTTCTCCAGCGTGGACTTATCCTTGTGCCACAATCCCATCAGAGGTATACCTGCTGCGGCACAGACATAACCATGGCTACAGATGCTTTGAGATATACCTGCTCTGGCATTGGCTTACGCACGGCCACAGACGCTTCGGGATGTCCTGCTCCCACATGGACTCATCCAGAGGTCACAGTCCCTTCGACTCGAGTTCACAGTGGAGTTCCAGCCTGTCCAGTACCGCAGCACAGAAAAAGCCGCAATGCCCTGGCCATCGGCCAGCCCAGGCGCATCACCATGGCTGTTATCAAAATCTTCCCAGGCACAGCAGAGCTGGACGATAAGCAGCACAGCAGTACAGCAAGCAGCAAAAGCAAAAAGCAGCACTAACGAGCACTAGACTCTAATATACAGTAAGGAAAGCAAACCCATGGCAAGCACAGGAGCCTGGCAATTAATAGCTAAACAACAGTAACAGCTATAAACTTGATCTAGCACATTCCAGTCAAATGTGTCATTATCTCAAACCCTTTGTGCCCCACATTGGGCACCAAAAAGGACTGTCGTGGTTTAACCCCATCCAGCGACTAAGCACCACGCAGCCGCTTGCTCCCTCCCCCACAGTGGGACGGGGGAGAGAATCGGAAGAGTAAAAGTGAGGAAACTCATGGTTTGAGATAAAGACAGTTTAACAGGTAAAGGCACACGCAAGCAGAGCAAAACAAGGAATGCATTCACTGCTCCCCACGGGCAGGCAGGTGTTCAGCCGCCTCCAGGGAAGCAGGGCTCCATCACGCGTGGTGCTTTCTTGGGAAGTCAGATGCTATAACTCCGAATGTCCCTCCACCCCTTCCTTCTTCTTTGTCCCAGCTTTATATACTGAGCATGATGTCATACGGTAGGGAATATCTCTTTGGCCAGCCTGGGCCAGCTGTCCCAGCTTCCCAGTTGTGTCCCCCCCAGCTTCCCGTGCACCCCCAGCCTTCTTGCTAGCAGGCCAGCACGAGAAGCTGGACTGTCCTTGACTACTTAGCAACAGATCGAAACATCAGCATGTTATCAATATTTTCTCATCCCAAATCCAAAACATAGCCTCATACTAGCTTCTGTGAAGAAAATTAACTCTATCCTGGCTGAAGCCAGGACAGCAACATATAAGCGAACCTCCTCTCTGACAGAAGAGGTCACCTGAGTACCCCACACCAATACCAACTCTAATGCAACGCAACTCAAAAACCCCTGCTGAAGATGAAAGCAGCTGACCAATTCTGCAATTAGTTCGAGAGCTTTTCTTATTGAGCCCGTCATACCACCTCCTTGCATGTTCTGCTAACCTCCCAAATGCTGGTTTGAGCGTGAACCTGTTCTCAAGCACAAGCACGGAAATCCAACCATAGGTTGTCCCACAGGCATGCAAAGATGAATGTCTCCTCTGCCCACGCATGCCAAAGCCAGAAGTGCTGTTCAGTTACCCAAGTCTAAACGGGTTTAGGATCTTTACTGCATTTGGGGAAACACAAGCCTAAGAAATATTTGCTCCGTATCTAATAACCACTGGAACACTGAATCAAAAGGAAGCAAAGGAGAATGGAAGACACACCCGCTCTGCCGAGCAAAGAAACTGAGCAAGCTTCTCTATGCCCAGAAGCACAGCTGGACACATAATTCCTGCTGATATGCCGCCAGGAGGACTGAACTTCATCGATTTGGGTCCCCTTGAGAATACCAAGCACCCAGATTGTTCTGGAGAATGCATTTTACATAGGGGACCCTCTGAAAGGATCGGACGTGCAGTTTCATTCCGTGGGAAAGTCTTCTGACACTTACTTGCTTCTCAGGTAGCAGAGGACAATTAAAATACAGTAACTCATTACTAAGTATGGGCTCAGTTCTGGCCCATCCTCATTCTAGCAACAGCCAACAAAACCCTCAACTAGTTTTGTTCAGACTGTATTTATGACAGTTATTTTGCTCTACATTTTGGGGGAAAGCACATTACACAGCTTGCCTCTTTGACGTGGAGGGCTGGCTTCAAAAGAACACTACAAGCGCAAGAAAGCACAGCATATTACAGCTTCTACAGAAAGTAAATAGTACATCACAAGCCATATTGCATGCTTCTACCAGAGAAAATGAGGTTTATGTAGGCGCATGGGAAGTGGGTCTTTTGCTGAACATAAAAGAAAATCCTGATTAAAAGAAGTTCATATCCTAAACCAGTCACACAACATCCTTTTTGACTGTCTCTAGATCCACAGCTAGATTTTACCCCTTCACTGCTATCTAAAATCATGCTACTTGAGGCGCTTTTCATGTAAAACCAAGAAAGCTCAACTCAGAAGGCAAAGACTCTTCTTAATGGAACTGAGCAGCTGTGGCTACTATACACCTTCCCCCTCATTTAAACATAACAGCATGCTAAAACCAGTTTTTAAATGCCAAGCGGAGAGATTCAAAGTTTGAAAACTACAGGACATTCTCATTCTAGCACAAAACAATCAATTTATTTTCACTTCTCTGCCGCTAGCGTTTCTGATTTCTCATGCTGCAGCACAGAAAGCCAGTACCCACATCTGCACAAAGACTTCCACTGCTTAAACCAGCGTGCAAAGCACTGGGGAGTCTTGGCTGAGCCTTGGCAGTACAGGAGCAATCCATCTCAAATGCGCGACACACTTTGCGTTTGGGGATATCACCTAGACCTAGTTAGTTACTGCTTTTCCTCCCAAGAACAACAAAAAAAGAAAAAAGAAACCCTCCTTGCTTCCATGGCTCTTCTTTCCAGGCTCGAGATTTATGTCAGTGATTACCTATTTGACACAACATACAAGCAACCTTTTGAAAAATTGCCAAAGCTGGCCCAGAAAATGCATTAGAAATAATAGTCAGTCTAAAGAAAGACCCGAGGTCTCTGTGCTACTGGAGATACGCAGCAACACTCTCATTTACTAGACTCCTAAAAACAAAATGTTTGTGACGGCAACTGAACGACAATCCTCTTTTTAGACAGAAAGACGTAGTGAATAGGAATCTCCTGCAAGACTTTGCTTGCTTGTTAGCAGTCTGTGCAAGGTTTCAGAATGCATAGAGAATGACACTGTATGGAAATTATCAGGGCTTTATTTTGCTCTTAGTGCCAAGGCGTTATGAAGCCTATGAAATCCTTGGCCAAAAGAGCTTGCAAACCACCCGTTTGTTAACACAGTCACTGTACTTCAACCCTTCCACCTGTGAGAACAGCCTCTCCGGGGGCAAACTTGCCTGGTCCCATCAACTCTTCAGTCAGCAGAGTTAATACTGAACCGATATAAAAATGGGGCCCAACCTCTACGTTCATGGTTGGGATACAAGACTCGTATCACATGCGTGCGCTGAAACAAAAGTTCATCCTTTATCTACCTTAAAGACATGAATATTCACACATTTTCCAAGAAATCACCGGTAATGTTTGGCTAGAATCTCTAGGCATTTGTAATCACTCTTGTTTACAATTTAGATTATTTTCACCTAACTAGGTGAGATCTTCCCCTTGATATCGGGATTGGTACAGTCTCCCAAACAAAATTTCAAATGGACTTAAATTGTCTGTAGTTCTCGGTTTTACTCTGATTCGTAATAGGGCTAGTGGGAGCGCTTGGTACCAATGTAGATTTGCTTCTTGACTGATCTTACCTAGCTGTTGTTTAATTAAGTGGTTCATTTTCTCAACTTGTCCACTTGCCTGTGGCCGATATGGGGTGTGTAGTTGCCAGTTTGTTCCTTAAATTTTACTAACTTTTTGCATTATTTGCGCACAAAAATGAGTACCCCTATCAGAAGATATTACTGCTGGTATTCCAAATCTGGGAATAATTCCGTTTAAAAGTACTCGTGTCACTTCCCTAGCCTCATCAGTCCTACAAGGAAAAGCTCCTGGCCAGCCCCAAAAGGTATCTGTTAATACTATCAAGTACTGAAACCCTCCTTTTCTTGGGAGTTCAGAAAAGTCTATTTGCCAGTTTTGACCTGGAACTTTCCCTTTATCAGTACTTCCACATTTTACATGATTTTCTACCTTTTACATTTTACATGATTATTCTTTAAGCCTATTTCACATTTATTAACCATGGTTTTTACAGTTTAAAACAAATTCCTGGCTACTATTTGCTTCATAAGGGAATTATGCAAGGCTTCAGTTCCCCAATGAGACTCGTCGTGTTCTGCTTTTACCAATTTCCATAATATTCTAAAAGGGAACTATTATTCTGTTACCTTTTAATTTTACCCAACCTGATGATTCAACTTCTGCTTCCAAATCTTTAAGTAATCTAAGATCCTTCTCATCATAATCAACCAAGTCTGGTAGTAGCAAAGCTCTTTTAGGAATCAAACTTAATGCCTCACCTTGTTCCGCAGCTCTTTTTGCCTCATAATCTGCCAATTTATTCCTCACTTCCTGAGCAGTGTTACCCTTTTGGTGCCCCTTGCGGTGCATAAGCGCAACCGCCGAAGGCGACTGTACCGCATCCAAAAGTCTTAGGATCATGTCAGCATCCTTAATATGTTTTCCTTGGGCCGTCAAAAGTCCCCGTTCCTTCCAGATAGCCCCATGGGCATGAACTACACCCAAGGCATATTTTGAATCTGTCCAGATATTCACTCACAGTCCTTCAGCAAGCTCTAAATCTCTCACCAAGGCAATTATTTCGGCTCATTGTGCAGATGTACCCTTAGGGAGGGACTTTGCTTCCACCACTTGGTCTGTGATCGTCATGGCATACCTCATTGAATTCGAGTCCCATCCTTTACAAAACTACTCCCATTGGTATACCAAGTGTGTTCAGCTGCCTCCAGCGGCTCCTCCTTCAAGCCGGGCCTGCTTACATCCACGGTCTCGATGGTTTCTATGCCGTCATGCACAACAGTCTCCATTTCCTGCTTTTCACTGTAGAAAAGAAGCAGGGTTGATAATAGTAGGTGTGACAATTTCTATGTCATCCTGCTCCATCAGGACTGCTTGATATTTCAGGAACCTTGATGGCGAGAGCTAATGTCCTCCTTTTTGTTCCAAGACGGAAGTTACAGCATGGGAAGTGTGCACAATCAACTTTTGCCCCAAAGTGAATTTTCAGCTTCTTGAATAATCAAAACAACGGTGGCCACTGCCCGAAGGCGTCCTGACCATCCTTGTCTGACTTCATCCCGTTGTTTGGTAAGGTTCGCTGCTGCTTGCTCGTGAGGACCCAGCCTCCGGGCTAGAATTCCCAAAGCCACTCCTTGCCTTTCGTAGGAGAACAGCTAGAAGGACTTTGTTATGTCAGGCAGGCCCAGAGTTGGAGCTCTCATTAGCTCCAATTTCAGTTCTTTGAACACCCTTCTGGCTTCATCATCCCATATTAATTGTGTCTGGCTATTTTTCAGTAGTTCATACAGATGTTTAACCAGAAGTTCATAATTATAGATCCATAACTGGCACCAACTTGTCATTCCCCAAAAGATTTGAAGCTCTTTTACTGTGCTTGGTTCTGGAGTCCTGCAAATAGCTTCTTTACAGTCATTCCCGAGCTGTCTCTGTCCTTCAGAAATCAGAAATCCCAGGTATATTACTTCTTTCTGCAAGATCTGGGAATCTCTGTAATGAGACTCAGTAACCACTTAGTCCAAGAAAATCCAACAAACTCACAGTCCGTTCTTTACATTCTTCATCCTTTTCTGTGGCTATCAAAATATCATACTGCAAAAGAATCCCATTTCCCAGAGGTCTTTCCCAGACCTCTAATTCTTTAGCTCATTGATTTTCAAAGATCATGGGGCTGTTTTTAAATCCTTGGGGTAGCACTGTCCAGAATAGTTGGGTTTTTCATCCAGCATCAGGGTTTTCCTATTCAAAGGCGAATAAATTGCAGCTTTCAGGGGCCAAGGTGAGGCAAAAGAATGCATCTTTCAGATCTAATACTGTGAACAATTCATAGGTTTCTTTTAAATTAGTCAATAAGGTGTATGGGTTTGCCACTACTGGGTGTAAATCTTCAGCTATCTTATTTATTGCCCACGGGTCTTGTGCCAATCTGTAGGCTTTGCTATTGGGCTTTTTGACAGGCAGAATAGGAGTGTTATACTCTCAAGAGCATTCAATTAATAATCCGAATTTTATATATTCTTCTATAATGCTTTTCACTCTTTGCCTGTCTTCCAATTTTAGGGGATATTGCTTTACCTTAACAGGTCGTGCTCCCTTCTTGAGTTTAACAACAACCAATTCTACATTTTTAGCCTTTCCAGGTATTCATGAAGCCCATACTCCTGGGTATACCTGGCCTTTTATTTCTTGTATAATTTCTATGGCCTCAAGTTGCGCCAGGGGAGGTTTAGATTGGATATTAGGAAAAATTTCTTCACTGAGAGGGTGGTCAGGCATTGGAACAGGCTGCCCAGGGAGGTGGTGGAGTCGCCATCTCTGGAAGTGTTCAAAAAACGTGTGGATGTGGCGCTTCAGGACATGGTTTAGGGGACATGGTGGTGCTGGATTAATGGTTGGACTTGATGATCTTAAAGGTCCTTTCCAACCTAGTGATTCTGTGATTCTGTGATTCTGTGATTCTGTGATTCTTCTTCCCTAATTTGGGATTCAGTAAGAACCAAACTTAAAATTTCATCATAGTTCTCTTCTGGTGTTTTAAATTCAATTTCTCCATCTCCAAATCCTATTTCAGCATTCAATTGTTCTAATAGGTCCCTTCCCCAAAGTGGTTTAGGAGTCTCAGGCCGGTAGAGGAATTTATGAATCCCTACACTTTTCCCAATTTTGAATGTTAGTGGTTTCAAAAAGAATGCCTTCTCAGCCTGTCCAGTTGCTCCCACAATATTAACAGTTTGCCTACTCACAGGTAATAAGGTCTGATTTAATACTGAAAATGTGGCACCTGTATCCATTAAAAATTCTACAAGTTTCTCTTCTTTCCCCTAGCTGAACTTTTACCAAAGGTTCCATTAGGGAAGATTCCCCTGGTCCCTGTCAGTTATCTCCCAGGTCAGTAATCATCACCGACCTGCCCAATCTCAGGCAATCCTTTTTCCAATGCCCCCTTTGCTTACAGTAGGCACACTGATCTTTCGGGAGGGGTTGATTTCCCCGAGATGGGGCACTTGGGCTACTTCTCAGGGCTCCTCTCGTCCCATTAGTGTTGTTTCCTGGTGGGTTCCCAGAGGTTACCTGGCCCTTGCGGTGTGCAAAGCAGCCGCTGTAGCACTGGCAAGTGTTTTACCCATTGCTCTCTCTCTGACTAGTTCTATTCCGATACACTTGCCAAGCAGTCTCCAGCAATTTCTCTACATTTCTCACATCTGTTCCTTGCACTTTTAATTTTTGAAACTTTCTTCTGATATCCTCTGATGACTGTCCTAAAAACAACGAAACTTTTGTTGTCGTTCCAGATCTGAAGTAGGATCTAAAGTTGTACTTTTACGCATGGCTTCCCTTAGCCATTCCAAAAAGTCTGAGGGGGTTTCATCCTGACTTTGTTTTACCTCATACAAGTTTTGACGAATTTACCGATTTTGGAATTCCTTTTTCAAGTCCAAATTTTATCCACTTCTCATATTGTCTATATTCCATACGATCATTAGGATCCCAGTTCGGATCGGTGAGTATCCGATCCGATATATACTGATCTGATATATACCACCAGTATACGTTCCTGCAGTGATAAGGGCTTCTATATTTGCTCGAGCAGTTTTAACCACTAGCTGTTTCTCTGTTTCCATCATTGCATCTAACAATAAATCTATATCTTTCCAGTCAGGATCCTGATTTTTTTAGCTATCAATTCAAATCTTTTCGCCACTCCTATTGGGTCATCCCTATGATTTCTCACTACCTCCTTCCAACATGTCCAAATCATTCATTGAAAAAGGGACCTTAATTCAAGTTGGTCCTTCTGGACACATAGCTTGTCTTGGGGGGGGGCTTGTATCCTCGGTCGGACTCTGCTTTGGGTTACGGGACCCGAAGCGGCACTCCCAGAGGCAGAAGCAGATTCTTCATCAGAAGTATCTGCATTCCTTAAGGGAGAGGGAGAAACCGGCACTGAAGCCAGCGGTGGTGTAATATCATCTTCCAGTCTTTCCTCTGACTCTCCCTTTTCTTTTAACTTAAGACATTTTTGTCCTATACTACACATTAAAGAGCAACGTTTCAGTTTTTCCTTTCTCCAGAGCCAGGACAAAGGGCTCTGAAGGGGTTATATTGATTCCACAATCTTTCTGCCATTCCGGATGATTTCTGTCATGGTTTAGCCCCAGCTGGCAACTAAGCACCACACAGCTGCTCACTCACTCCTTCTCCCGCAGTGGGATGGGGGAGAGAATTAGAAAAAAAAACCTGGTGGGTTGAGATAAACACAGTTTAATAGGACAGAAAGAAAGAAAGAAGCAACAATAATAATACCAACACAGGAATGCACAAGAACAAGTGATGCCCAATACAGCAATTGCTCACCACCCGGTGATCGACAGCCCGTCCCCGAGCAGTGATTTCCGCCCCCCGGCCAACTCCAGTTTATGTACTGGGCATGACGTCGGATGGTAGGGAATATCTCTTTGGCCAGTCTGGGCCAGCTGTCCCGGCTGTGTCCCCTCCCAGCTTCCCGTGCACCCCCAGCCTGCTCGCTGGCAGGCCAGCACGAGAAGCTGGACTGTCCTTGACTGCTCAGCAACAACCCAAAACATCAGCACATTATCAACAGTTTCTCATCCCAAGTAAAAAACATAGTCTCACATTAGCTTCTGTGAAAAAACCCCAGCTATATCCTGGCTGAAACCAGGACATTTCGCAATGTGAAAAACACATCTGCATAAACCACTTCATCCCATTTTCCCTCTCTCCAAAGGAACAACATTAGTTGTAACAATGTATTATATTTTAATGTCCCATTAAAGGGCCATTTTTGTCCATCATCTAACTTACAGAGAGGCCACCACTGATTATAATACTTAATTAAGATTTTTCTATTCACGCTTCCTCCTGGCGGCTCTCCTGTCTCCTTCCAGTGAGCTAAAATACAGCCCAGAAGGCTCCTTTTCAATATTCCGCCACTTTGTTTACCTCCCATAATGAACACCCTGCCCACAGGGGTTTATTCCTCAGCCTAAGAATACAGCCTGATGGAACTGACAACAACAATACCTTCTCCAAGGCAAAAGATGCAAGGGCGTACTCGCCCCACAGCAAATGCACCTAAATGCAAGACAATTGTCGAGACAAAACTCCTGTCTCCCGTTAAAAGAAATAACGTACTTATGACACTCCAAACACTTAGCGTGAACAGACAAGCAACACTGATGGCAAAGCGGACAGGCACTCGTCCGTGCTCCACGCCAAATAAAGCTTTCGTCACTACTCTGTTCTACGTCTCCCCCCATATACCAGCAGCATTCTTACTGATTCCTTACAGTAAGGAAGTCTTAGACTCCACGCTCAATCCTATCCCAGCCAGACCAGTTTCCTCGACATTCACCACACCAAAAATCGTCCCCAAACTGCACCCAAACGTTCTGTTTACGAACAGAGCATTAAGGGTTAACAATCGGTTCAACTAACACAGTTCCAAAGTCTGTCATACGCTTCGTCCATCTCCGGCCGCTCTCCTCGCAGGACTGCGGATCAGGACTCCGCACTCGCCGCGCAACCCAACTGCGTCTCACTTGCTCAAACACTCACCCAACTTGCAACAACCTTACTTGTACAATGAAGCACTTTCACAGAACACACGGTACCGGGCACAAAACTTCTTAAGTATTCAGATTGTAATGACTATCCTCAAAATCCCAGTTCAAGCCACAATAATATAAATTTCAATTCTCACGGGTTACAATAGTTGGCCCAAACGATAGCTATCCCATCCCATACTCCCGCAATTTCAGTGAAGAGCACCCATCGTGGACTACCCTTTATCAGGGAGTCCCGTGTTCGCGTACTTCCCTAGTCAGGGATTCCTGCGCCACGACTGGATTCGAATCCTAACCTCCCAGGGGGAGCGCCAGTGCTCTTTACCTCGTGTAGGACGTCTCCTCACGACTTACAGGTTCCCCTCCCAAATTAACATACCTGGTCTGCTGATGGTCCTTGTCTGTCCCTGCAGTGATCAGGTGAGCGAGGGAGGTCCTCCGAGAAATCTCGGGGCACACCAAGGACGTTCCACTCTCAGCCGGTCCCGCAGCTGGGCAGAGAGGGTCCCACCTGGGTCGCCAAATTGACGTGTGGAAACAAACTTCACAACTCAAAAGAGTTATAAAGCAGGTATGTTTTTTACAGCGCTGGACGCATGGGGGATATCTCCTCCTAACATGCGTGCGCCAAAACAAAAGTTCATCCTTTTCCTACCTTAGAGACATGGATATTCACACATTTTCCAAGAAATCACCGCCTCCTTGCTTATCTACTACATTTACATAATGCTGGCGTTGCAAAACTACACTACGCATGCGCGGGGGGGTCTCGGGTGGTCGTTGGTGGCCGTTTGGGGAGTTAGTCCCCTACTCCTTTTTCCCTTTTATGGTCACGGTTCTCTTGAGGATAATTTCTTCTCCTTGGATGTTTGCCCCTTCTGTTGTCCAGCCAAGCAGTTCCTTCTTATCATCCTTGTTAGAGCACTCCTGCCAGTCTGTCTCTATGCTCAAGGTTAAGATACCTTCTCTGTTCTCTTTAATCTCTCAGCCCTTGCTCTTAACTCTTCTTTGTTTTAATTTTCATGAGGCCTGCTTTCCTCGTGATTAACCATTTACACATAGGTACAATGTTAGCATTGAGGCAAATACAGCCCAAGGACCATGAGAGTAGGCCGTTAAACATAATCACATAGTTATTAGGCTAAAGAATTCTATACTAAAGTCAAACTAATCATGTCATCGATAACGTTCCGTATATTAAGGAATTTGCAAAACTTTGAGTTGATTAGTGACACATGCTACAAACCTTGTAATTGTTTTAGATCCTTGTTTCACAAGGAGCTAGTCTGAGGACAGCAGTGCATGCCAGCGCTGGTGAAAATCTGCAACGTTCCAACAGCCAGCTGGACAACTAAATCCATGCCCTGTAAGGCAGAAACGTGAGGAGGAAGGCAATCGTTTGTGGCACAGCCACAGCTTTCCTAGCTGAAGGCATAACCGGCCACCGAAGTAGATGGCACACATAGTGATGGTGCCAGCTGGCAGCATTATGTGCAGCCAGAGGGACCCCCGTCCTGATTAACACCCGTGTGAAGCAGTGGAAGCTTTCAGACCAGAAGGCATGGCACAGCTGTAAGAAGCTCGGCATGCCTCATGTTTCTGTGGTGGCCACGGAAATCCTGTGCTAAGGAGCGTACTAGAGGCAAAGCTGCACACGCAGAGCTCCTGCAGGTGAGCAGGAGTCCTGTCCAAAGTCCCCTCGGCACCTGGGGCTTTTCCTGTCACCCTTGCCGTTTTAAGCAGGTTTCTCCTACCCTTGAGCTGGGGAAAGATGGGGAGCAGCAGTAGCCGTATGTGGGTGGTGAGGAAGAAGAGCAACAGAGAGGGCTAGGCTTTTAGAGGCTCTCTGGTTTTAATGTGACCTAAAATCAGAAGCGTCTTCAATCACGAGTCTGCGCCAGGGCCTGCGAGAGAGCAGCAGCCATCACTGCCGGAGCAAGAGTAGCCCCCAACAGCAACGATAAGACAGTGTATCTTTCCGTGCCTCAGAAAGAAAGGCCCCACCCCAAAGGTCATCGTAGAGGAGATGTTTAATTAGGGAACTTCATTTCCACCCTTCTGTTTTAAGTCTGTCGGTGGCAGGAGTCTGCTGCCCAATAGGATTTCGCTGCCTTGTCCGTGTTGGCCTTCATGCACGCTGCCAGGCGGGAGAACGTCTGTCCGCTGGAAGTGCCCTCCAGGCTGAAGAGGTGCTCCAATAAGGAAAGGCAGCAGCTCTGCCGCAGCAGCCAGGCTAGCCTCTTCCTCCTGCCACACAAGAGAAACTGCTGGGCCCAGGGGCACTAGCTGTGCAGGGCTAAATCAGACAGGGCAGGGAGAAAGCAGGGCGGTGGGCAAGCCAGCTACACCTCCTCGGAGGCAAGACAGCTGACGGAGGGAGGGCTGCCAGAGCAGAAGGGGCAAACAAAGAAGTGCCGCCAGGGGAAGCTGGCTGCTCAAGAGCTCCTGGTGGCACTACAGTGCCCGGGGGGGCCAAGCAAAGCCGGGAACCAGCAGGAAAAGGGGTATCGCCCTCTGAGCTTCCGCGTTCTCACACCCCACCTCCACCTACTGCTCCTTCCCCGTGTCCTGCTCCTGCCTCCAGGACCCCCCAGCCCTCTTCAGCCTCTACGCACTGTTTACAGCACCCTGTTCCCAGCCACCACCAGCCCCCTGCTGCAGCCAAGACGTGCTGGCAGGCACCTCCCCGGATGCAAGCTGCTTTTGACCCAAAGACATGCTTTGTTCCCGTGACTGCACGGGGCAGGAGGGAGTGTGGGGCTCTGCTGCTCCCCATTCTACCCACACATCACTCCTTCACGCCTCGGTCCTGCTAAGGCCTATGTGTCAGGTTAGGTGTGGCCTCAAGTCTAGGCAGGTCTGGGCCCAGATGCCTAGGACCGGGTAGGAGATGGCACTTCCTCCCCTGGGTTCTCCGTTCTGCTTCTTACTGGGCCTCCTGCGGAAGGGAAGATGCTCCTCTGGCAACATGAGCGGCACACTGCAACTTTTCCACCTGAGCTTTGACAAAGGCGCCAATGGAGGTCTGGGGGAACTGCCTTTTGAGCAGGCTCAAAGCCTTCCTGGTCATTTTCTTTGCCAGCTTCACGCATCCCCTATGATAGCAGACCTGCACAGGAAAAGGGACACATCCCAATACAGACTAGTTGCCCAAGAGACTGCAGGAGTCTGCCAGGGGCTGGCAGTGCCAGGGATATCCCCTGCAACTGGGGAAGGCATCCAGCTCTGTCCCCCAGGAGATCCCTCCAGACCTCCCTATCTCATTACCTCCCCTTTGAGGCTGGCAAAGACGGCCTCTTCAAAGCGGGTTATCACATTCGCTTTCTTCTCTACTGAGTTCTTCAGGACCTCCGCTTCGTTCAGCTTCATGAGGGCCTTTGCGCAAGCACACAGAGAGCAGGTGAGCATGGGTGCAGAGCCCATGTCCAGCTTTGTCCTCCCCTGTTGCCTCTGGCATCTGTCTTAAGAGAGCCTGTTTCTCCCCCTGGTGTTGCCCGCTCAGACACAGTCACACTGGCTCAGAGCACAGGCACCAGTGACCCTTCAGACCGCCTCCTCCTCCTTGCTAGTCCCCCTCGTGCTCAGGGCACAGTGCCCTGTGTCTCTTGCCACAGATGAGGCAAACCAGAGGAAAAAGTCAGGGTCTGACCCCAACATTTCCCTTCCAAGGCCCCGCAAAGGCATGCCCTGTTGCCAGTTGTCCTGCCCAGAGCCCAGTGACTGAGAGGACTGCATGCACAGCGGGTGCTGGCAAGCGGGGCAACTCACCATGTAGCTGTTGGAGACGTGCAGGTAGGCAGCTGCACTCTCCAGAAGGTAGTAAAAGGCTCTGGCAGCATCGCCCGTTGCCATGCAGTGGTGAGCCAAAGGCACAAGCACCGATTCCACGATGGCCTCGCATTCACATGCACATGCGTCGTCGTGCTTCCCGTCGGTCTTGCTGGGCAGCTCAGTTGTCTCTTCGCTCTTTGCCGGAAACTGCCCTGCCACACTAAGTCAGAGGACGGTTCCCAGGGGAAGAAGAGAGCAAACAACACATGGGCATCACCTGTACTGGTCTTTCTCCCCACAGAGACGGCATCCCTTTGCTCAAAGTAGAGCATGAGGCCACGGGCAGGCATGACTCATACAGCTGCTTTGCAGGTAGGGAGAAAAAGACAAGCTGGACTTTCTGTCACCTCCCGCAGGCAAACCACCCGAGTCCCTGTGGCAGCTTTTCCCCTGCAGATTTGCAGCACTACTCTGTAGGAACTGGAAAGCACGGGCTGCTCCAGTGTAGTGTGACGATCACTCTGAGCCCACCGGCTTCCTCAAGCACTCTCTTCATCTCCATGGCCATCTCCTCCCAGCTCCCACCCCACAGACAGCCTCTTCCCTAAGCTAGAGTCACAACCGGCAGCCAAATGCTGGTGCTTCCTTTTGGCTCCTCTGGAGACCCGGAGCTCACTGGCTCAAAAATAATCAAACGCTTGTCTGCTCACCTCAAATCCTCCTCCACGAAAGCATCTGCAGCACCTGGAAATAAAACACGGGGTTAGACACCTCCTCACGTAACCCGGGGTAAGAGCTGCTCTCCTTTTTCCAGTGGGCCTGCAAGGATCCTCGCAAGGGTCCCGACACACTGAGGGAAGTCTGCAGTGGTTGTCCTCACTTCCTGGGCTCACTCTCAGCAGATCTACTCCCACCCAGTCCCCACCACACAGCCCTGGCCTCCGGGAGGGCCCGGGCTGCGGAGCATGGTGCACAGCATACCCTCTGTGGCGTGCGTCCTATCCCTCTTCATTTGTTCTCCTGCGAGCACCAAGGCTTCCCAGCTGCCTGAGTCGCTCTGGTCAGCAGGGCCCTGACAGCTCCCTCCGCCCTGGGTGCTGCTGACGGCGAAGCGGTGGAAGGCAACAAAGTCCCCCTGGCTGCAGCTCGTGCATTTGTGTGCGTGCCGCTCCAGGAAGGCGGCACACTCGCGGTGCAAGGCGAGCCGCTGTCTCTCGGGCCACAGCTCGTAGGCAGCCTCCCGCAGCAGCGGGACACAGAAGGCCAGGACGCCAGACTGCTGCTCCGCGCTCTTCTTGCTTGGAGAGAGCCTCTCCACACCTGCAAGGCAACGGGCCTTTGCATCAGCCCGAGCTGGGGCCAGGGCTCAGGGCCGTCCCAGCTGGGGCACCGGAGTCATGCCTCGGTGCACAGCCCTTGCAGCGAACCAGCGCTGCCGCACTCCGAGCCTTGCCGCAGGGGGCGAAAGGGCCCGGCTCGGCTTGCTGACACTGGCTCAGCCCTGGCGACACAGTGCTCAGCTGCGCTCCGGGCAGGAGCTCAGGGTGTTGCCACCAGCTGAAGCAAGGCCTGGCCAGCGCTTTCTCCCCGCTCTTGGCAGGGCAGTCCCCAGCCTTCTGAGCTTCCCTCCCTGCACCACAGGGGAGTCAAAGCTGAATAAAAGCCCGCTGAAGGCCCTGGGGCACCCTGGAGGGCACCTCTGATCTGGACGCTGCGGGCGG
Organism: Phaethon aethereus; assembly: GCF_964289735.1. NCBI lineage: Eukaryota > Metazoa > Chordata > Aves > Phaethontiformes > Phaethontidae > Phaethon > Phaethon aethereus. The sequence goes on along the minus strand of NW_028113848.1, from coordinate 31,982 downwards.
CTGCGAGAGGATGTCAGGGATTCCACACGCCCTCCCGTGCCTGCGCTACGAGCAACGCTGGGAGGCAGGGGAGCAGAGGCACTTGGGACAGCTGGTGGGAACTTCCCTCCAGCGCAAAGCCAGCGTGCTTTGAGAACAACTCATAAGATCTTTGAACAACCCATCCCAAACCCATCCCCGTGCCTGCCCAAGCTGCACCCACCCACCGCCGGCAGGGAAGCGCACCATGCCCTGCGGAGCCCCGCCGGGACACAGCTAGGAGCTCCCTTGTCCACCTTATTGCTACCGCTTACCGCTCTCTGCCTGCAGAGAGGTGGCTAACCCCTTCGTAGGACCTTGGGCATCTTCTGGCACCTTTGTGTTTTTCAGCCACTTAAGGATGTGGTCGCCCACCAGCCCGTTCAACAAGCGATTCATCTTCTCTTTGATGCAAGCGGGAAGGATGTGTGACAGCAGCTGGGTGGTAAACACTGGCCCAATGACAGCTGCAAACTTCAAAAGCGCCTGCTGCAGCGGCTCTATCTGGTCCAGCTGAGCCAGCGCTGCCTCTGTCAAAAAGAAGCAACACGTCTCTCTCTTGCCTGTTCCACATGTTGAGGCTGGAGAGGCTGGAAAGTTTCAACATGTGAAACGGGATAGACTTTGGCCTCCTCTCCTTGGGTCTGCACCTGCTGAGCAACTGCAACCCAGGGTAGGCGTCTCCAAAACGGCTCCACTCCTGTTGGAATCGCAGGCCGCAAAGCCGGGGGAAAAGCGAGATGCTCAAACAAACGCTCCCCCACCAACGCTGAGGAGGGCAGGATCCAGCAGGTACACGCATCTCATGATGCACCCCACCAGATCCAGAGTAGGTTTTTGCCCAGCAGTGCACACAGAGAACAGAGAACCTTCCCCACCTCAGAAAGGGACTCAGAGCTCCCCACCACGGCTGTCTTAACTTGGCCAGACAATACTATTCCTTTCTTTTGGTTTTCTAATTTTGTTTTGGACACGACAACTTAATAGCAGGAATGCTTTAGCATGACGTTTCTTCAAGGTTCATACACATGGCTACGGCTAGAGAGGAGAGACACTCATTGACAGTTCCCCCAGCCAGCTCCCCTGGCTACGGGGGGATTTCTGTGCCAATCCACAGAAAAAAACAAATGGATTTGGTCTGGATTAAGAGCTTTGAGACCAGTGTCAGCTGGGGAGCTTAAAGAGAGAACAGCGAGGTAGAAGCCGTGTTCAAAGTCGAGTCAGAGGCAACTCAAAACATTTTTCCCAGCAAAGGGTTTGCTTCCGTGAGAAAAGGGAGTCGTTTTAGCATTGCACCAATAACCTTTCCTCTCCGACCTCCTGCTGGAAAGCAGCCAGCAGGCTCGCTGCTGGTCCACAGCCAGGAGGGGAAAACGGCTGCCGGCAACCCCAGGCCTGCTTCTGCTTGGACCGGAGCCACCTTCCCAGCAGAGTCCCCAAGCTGGGAGCAGCACACAGGTGCCCAGCCTCCCTCTAGCTGATGCCCTGGGAACGGGCCCCAGCACAGCCACGAGCCAGCAGAATGGCGCTTGGCCCCTCACCTTTCAAGGTGGCAGGCAGCACGGTGTTCTCCGGCTTCACATCTGGTCTGATGATGCAGACCGTGCCATCACTCCCCGCGCTGGAGCTCGAGGTTGCTGTGAGGGGTGAAGCCTCAACTGCAGAAGCTGGGTGGAGCAAGACAGCATGAATAAGACAACTTGCAAAGTGACCCGCAGCTTGCAAATGTTTCAAAATTCACCTGAGACGGGACAAGCCCCACCTTACACGGGCCAGTGCGGGCACACTGACCTGCCTGCACTGAATGCGGTCATTAAGCGGAGCAAAATGGTTTCCATTGCAAGTGTTTCTTTGCATAGTCTTCCCAAGGATGTTCTGCCTTCAGACCAGCTTTCCCAAAGAGTGCCTCAGTGAAAGCTTCCAGACTTCCCAGGGGACAACTGAATGCCCCAGGACAGAAAGCAGCAGCGTTGCTGCCTTCGACAGTGCTACCTCCACAGCCAGGGAAGTTGCCCGTGATAATGCAAAACTAACATTGGTCCGCTCTGTTCCCAAGGCCATGGCACTCTGGCTGGCACTGCTCTCTCGGTGGCATTACCACCGTTGCCTCCGTTAGCAGCACCCTTGTGGGGATTTACGGGTTTGGATTCAAGTTTCCCAGGCCTGTCCCTCGCCTCAAGCTGGCGTTTGTTCTCAAGTGAGCTGGCCTTTGGCCAAGGCAAATTAGAATGCCTAAGAAACACCAGAAACGCGTAGCGCTCCAGAACAATTTCCCCTGTGTTTTAGCCCCGCCACCCCTGCCCCAAGAGCTTAGGCCCCTGCCAGCCACCAGAACTCGCTAGCTCCTGCTTTGGCTGTCCCAACAGCAAGGCACACAGGAGCCCACGCCTCCGCCAGACCAAGTTCTGCACTGCTGCAAGATCCAGCTCTGCCCAGACCCAGGGGGGAACAACGGGGCAAGACTGTGCTGCAGAGAATGCGCCACAACAACTCATTCGTCAGCAGCAAATGTGCTTACTGATCAGGCTCTCCCAGTTGTCCTCTGCTTTTTCAGCCTGCCTCCGGGTGCGGAACAAGAGCATGTGATTCGAAACAAGGCAGTGCAGCAGCTCCTTGCAGTAATATGGGATCCCCGAGCTTCTTTGGATCAGGAACCTGGACAGGAGGAGAGCCAGCAGTGACCAGCACAAGTAAGGTGAAACACAGTTCAGGTGGGCGGTGAGTCGCTCGGGCAGAACAGGGTAGCCAGCATCTTCGTCACAGCTACACCTCACTTTTGAAAGGGACGGTCCTCCCACTGGCTTGGCCTTTCAGGCCCCCCTGAACCTCCAGCCTCTGCTTGAAGCCCACGGGAAAAGAATTGCGGACAATGCGCAAAGCACAGAGCAGCGAGCCCTGCCTTTCCTCTCCTCGGGAGCCTCCATGCTCTCTGGCAGCAGGGCCGACCTCTGCCCCAGGGAATCTCCCCCACAGCCTGGCCATCCAGACCAATGCCTTTTCACACCCCAGCCACGCTTGGGCTCGGGGACTCTTCCTCCCTTCCTCCCTATGCAACGGCAAAGGGCTGACACCTCCCATGCTCTGTGTCTCGGGAGTTGCCGACTCTCAGCTCACACCTGACAGGGCGAGGCATAACGAGAAACCCATGTCAGGTACTCGCTAGAGTCAGTGATGCTTCTAGCAGCCCCGTGCTCCCTTTGCTGCGGGGCTGATTCCCCTCCATGGTCTGCACAGGTTCAATCCCTCAGGAGGAACTCCCCTGCCTTGAACTGACCTCGCTAGATCCCTGGAGATGCTGACCACTCCGAGGTCCTGGCAGACTTTCTGCACCACAGCTGAAGGTTTCAGCTTATCCAGATGAAGATAGGTGATATCCTGGGAGGTTGCGCTGTCTTTTGCGGCTTTGCAAAAGCCCTCCGTTCCCGTGTAGCCCGGGGCTAAGCTCATGACCATGAAGAGGGAGACATTTTGGAGCACGGGTGACATGATATTCCAGGAGGCAGGGTCGATGAAATGGGCATTGTCGATGACAAATATGCCAGGTTCTCCTCCGATGGCCTGAAAAAAGCAGGTTGTTCTGAGGGAAATCTGGTGGATTCTCAAGTGTCTTCCAGGGGAGGAGATTTGGCCTCTGTCTCTGGAGAGGATGCTCTGAAGTCTCTCCCCAGCCACGTCCCTGCTCAGAACCTTACTGACTCTTAACTTCCTTGAGACTTTAAGGTCACACCTAAAGTGTCACTTGCCCTGCAGAAGGAGGGAGCTTGGGCAAGGGAATGCAGAAGACATTGCTCCTCCTCCAGGGCACACTTTATGGGAGGAAAGTTATTGGGGGTGTGTGTGGGGCTGCAGGGAGGAGGTGGGGGGTTTCTCAGGCCCTGAATGGCAACGACCCAGACGCGTGGTCCGCCTGCCCGCTCACGCTGCTGTGGTGCAGAGCCCGCCGCTGGCAGGCTTGTTTTCCTTCTCTGACCGAGGAGGAAGGAAGGAGAAATGCTCACCTTCTCTAGCACCTTCGCCCAAGTCGCATGCAATTCCCTTCTCCTTTGAGTGTGGTGCATCTTGCGAACCTTGTCCGAAACAGGAAACTGGCCAGAAAAGTGGAGTCAGGGAGAAACATTGCTTCAGGGCCAGGCACACCTACCCACCAAGCAAGACCGCAGAGCAAACCGTCCCTGCTGGCCTCAGCACCTTAGCTCTCCCCAGCACAGGTGCAAGGAGCACCAGTGCGGACCTCACCGGGAGCCTAAAGCAGAGGCCCTCTGCTGAGGGTCTCTGGCAGAGCTGGGGCTTGGGGGAGGGCTGAGAAGCTGCTTCTCTGGCTGTGGGAATCTTGGGCTGGCGGGAGCAGACCACTCGCACAGTGGTGACCTCAGCACGAGGTCAGCACCAGCCTCTCTCCGGTGTCACTTCCAGGGTACTGAACAAGGCACTGGGCACCGCCGGCTGCGGCACAGGACATGAACTCACCAGAGCCAGAGAGCCCCCCAGGCCCCGGAATGGGAAACGTGCGCTGTGACCCCTGCGATTCCCACCCCTGAGCTAAGGCACTCCCAGCAGCATAGCCACACAAGATCAGACCCAGAAATGCTCAGGAGAAGGCCTTCTTCAGGGCCAGAGAGGCCTCTCGCTCTCACCTCGACAAGGAAAATGTCATTGAGGAGGCAATAGCTGCTCTCTTCGATTGTCCCTTGGAGCTCTGTCTGCAGCATGCTCTGCCTGGCACTGCACGGTTCACAGTCCTCGAGGCCCAGGGCCCTGGCCACCAGCGTACGGATGGCAGAGAAGGACTGCCTCACATTGACCTCTAGTAGTTCCACAGCAACTACCCTGCCATGCAAAAGCAAAAGGGACTGAGATCCCCAACAGCCCAAGCCTTGTTAGGCAAAAGGAGTGGAGATGCCTTTGGCGGGGAGGCTCTTCAAGCCACCCATCTCAAAGTGTTTCCCAGAGAAGGCCAAGCTTTTCACTCCTCGTATGAGGAAGGGCACAGCGGGGCAGCTGCTGCCACGCCACTGGGAGAGCTGGGTCCAGACCCTGTGTCTCCACAACGCCGGCCTAGGTCCCTCTATGTGGCCCCTGCAGGGGGCCTAAGAGGCAAGGATGGAGCAAGCAGCGAGTTTGCCTTTGGGCTCCAGACCTTAGCGGTCTGCCTTGCAGACCACAGGAAGGCTTTTCTGCCCCAGTGCTCCTTCTGGGAAACAGGCAGAAGGCAAGCAGGGCTGCTGAGACAGGCCACCCTGCCGTCTCTTTGGTCTGGAGTCAGAGGAAAAGCACGGAGCTTGGGCTCTTTCCTTCTGTCTGTGCCTGCCTCAAGAAGCCACCTCAAGCTCCCCAAAGAGGCAGAGGCGGGAGCAGAGCACGCAGGAGCTCCTAGGGAGTGTCTCCAGGACGCTTCTTTGGGAGGCTGCAGTCCGAGGGCCAGGAGCACTGGCAGAGGGGCTGGAGTGTTCCATGGCTGTCAGAGGATGGGCAGGAGCAGTGTTCCAAAGCTACAGGTCAAAAACCTCTACCTGTGGCCAGCAGCCTGGCCTAAATAGGCCAGTTCGGTAAGTAAGTGGCTCTTTCCGGAGCCCATCGTGCCTTCAAATGCCAGGATGTGCCTTTGTCCTGAATCCTCATAGGCTCTCATGCAGCTGACAAAGAGGTCAATCTCCTTCTCCCGACCTGTGCCAACAAACAAGAAAACGAGCTGCTGGGGTGTGCTGAAAAGCAAAGAACCATCCCCCCTTTTTCTGGCAGCCTCCACCACAGCTTCCCTCTCCGCCACCACGTCTGCTGGCCTGCCTACACCCAGGCCTCCTTCCCACCCACTCACCCCAGAATTTGCACCTCGGCCTTCCTCAGACCGGTAGTGGACCTGCCTGCCCCACAGCGCATCTCCCATGCCCTCTTCCCTCTCCCGCCCCACTCCCCTCCCATAGGCACTGAGATTCAGTGGGGCCCACAGTGATCCAGCACAAGACTGGAAGGGATGGTTTGAGTCGCTGCAGGCAGCTATGTCCCAAAGAGGCTCAAAGCGTCTCCTCGCTGTACCATCAGCCACAGAGCACTTCCAGTAGCTAAGGCAGCGTCTTCAGGCCTGTACTGGTTTTGGGTGGGCTAGAGGTCATTTTCTTCGGTCATAGCTCGTAGAAGGCTATGTCCTGGCTTTGTGACCAAACATCGGTGTTGATATCACAACGATGCTTTATTTATTAATGCAGAGTCCTTGCACAGCATCTAAGGCCTTTTCCATTTCTCACGCCTCCCCGCCAGTGAGCAGGCTGGGGGTGCACAAGAAGCTGGGAGGGGCACAGCCGGGACAGCTGAGCCCAGCTGCCCAAAGGCCTATTCCATACCATAGGACACTGTGCTCAGCAAGAAAAGCTGGGGGAAAGAGGGAGGAAGGGAGGTCGTTCGGAGTTACGGCGTTTGTCTTCCCAAGTCAACATAAAGCACGATGAAGCCCTGATTTCCTGGAAATGGCTAGACACCTGCTTGCCGATGGGAAGCAGTGAGCGAAAGACTGATTTTGCCTTGCGCGTGTGCGCAGCTTTTGCTTTACCCGTTCAGTTGTCTGAATCTCAGCCCACCAGTGTTCTCACTCTTACCCTTCCAGTTCTCTTCCCTATCCCACTGTGGGGACCAAGCGGCTCTGTGGGGCTGAGCTGCCTACCGGGGGGTTTACCCCTAACAGGGCCCAAAACATCTGGCAAGACACCGAGTGATTAAAGGCATCCCGTGTGTCCTGACATTTCCATGTCTACACCCAGGTGCTGCCAAGAAAGGAACTCTGAGGAGGGCAAGGGGGAGAACACACCACCAAAACTCTCTGTCAGTCTGGCAGAAGGCACTCTCTTTCTTGATCCCAAGGACAGAGATCACTTAAGCCCCCAGGGCGTGCGCAGCTGCATAGCTGAAAGGAACCCTCATACCAGGTCTGGAGCATGGCAGGGAGCACCAGGAGCCTCACCCTGCTCTCCACCCCAAAGATATCAACCAAGTAGGGACCAAGACAGGTGGCACTTCCTTAGGGCTGCTGCAGGCCACACCATCCCTGGTAAAAGCTTCTGCCTTCCCAGCGTGGCACTAGAAGTTACCAAGGGGAAGAAACTGGGCTTCAGAAGAGCAAGGCGTTCTCCACCTACCCAGCAAGGGGACGCACTCCGACCTCGTCTTGGTAAGACCCATGCCAAATACGCTAGAAGCAGGGGAAACAAAAACATGAGTCAATTAGCTGGCAAGACACCAGGGAACATAAGAGAAGCAGCCTGGCGTGGAGGGGAAGGCTGTGCTCCTTGGGCACCTGCTTTTCTTTCAAGCAGCGTGTTCTCCCTGCACGCTCTCCCAGCCAAAGTTCAAGCTGACACGCTAGGACAGCTTCAAGTGCAAGGAAGGCCAACGGCCATGGCAGGAAAGGAGAACACGTCAAGAGTCCATCACCAGAGGCCAAACCCAGAGAAATCACGTGAAAGAAGCCAGGGTGCGCTGTTGGCTAGCATACAGCTTTACCATGTTGGCCAAGAAAAACAAGTGTCTTGGAAAGGAGGATTTGTGTCACTGAACGCGTTGGGATGCCAAGAACCTGGCACCTTTGGCTCAAGTCTTCCTGTAGTTTCAAAGACAGCAGTGTTAACATTCAAAGCGTCATGCAAAGAGAAGGTCAAATCCTGGCCCAGAGCAAGCGCTGAGATTTCAGCAGGGAGACCTGAGGAAGAATGTCCCGATGGACCACGTGAACTGCCCTGGCCCAAAGTTTCCCACTTGGAAGCAGCTGGAACAACAACCTCCTTGCGTCAGCATTACAAAGGCACGTTGTGGAGCAACCCCAGCACAGAAAACACAGTCGAAAGCCATTTGGACAGAGCTTGCAAGGCCAGCTTGTGTCTACCAGGGCAGACAGACCTGCCCCATTCCTGTGGCTTCACTCCCGCTCTCAAGCAGCAGGAGAGAGCAGGGGAGAGGCAAAAAGGCTCCCACAAGAGGGCTTCCAGCCATCTCAGCCACACGGAAGGGAGACCAGCTTGGTCTCTCTCTGCAGAACTCTTTGCTGCCCAAGGCTGCACCCTTGGGTGCCACTGTCCCCTCATCCAGTCCTCTCAGAGGACACTCACCTCTCCTTGGTGATCCCCACATATTGATAGACAGCGTTGGAATGGCTCAGGCCTTTCATCTTTCTCTTCGGAAGCTCCTTGAAGCAGTAAGGGGGCAGCCGAGAGGCAGCATAGGTCACTGAATCACACGACACTAGCCCAGGGTAGTGCACCATCATCCGGGCTGCCATATTCACCTTCTGGCCAATGACTACCAGAGAGAGAGAGAGAGAGAGAGAGAGCGCGCACGCGTTGGTGTACCTGTGCCACCAGCCCCACGGCGCCCTTCCAGGCCAATGGCTGCCTCAGCTCCGGCACAGGCCAACCCCACAGCAGGGTCAGTGGAACCCAGGGGAATGACTGGCCATGGAGCCCATTCTCCTGCCCCGGGCCAGGACCGGCACCGCCTGGGCCGTTCCTGCCTGGCTGGAGGGCAAGCCCTCTCCCAGCCCGCCTTCCTCTTCCAGGCTGCTATGCTCAAGCGGGCCCGCGCCAGCCTCCCGCACCTCAGACACATGCCTCGTACCTGTGTATTCATGCCTCGCAGGGTGGCCGATGACTCCGCAGAACGCTGTCCCGCTGGTAACTGCAACAGACACTGCCCTGGCACACGGGGAAACAGTGCGGCTTCAGCAGCGCCCCAGGCGCAGTCCTGCCCGCCCGGCTTCATCCCTTCCCACAAGTCCCCTCAGCGCTAGCCTGGGCCACCTGCCAGCTGGCCCTTGCCAGCCTGGGTCTCGGGGACATGGAGAGCTCAGGGGCGCAACATACCCGGGTTGCAAGGGACAAGGGACAGGGGTAGAGTGCATGCAGGGTGTTTTGGACACCTCCCCTGAGGCCACATTCCCTGAGCTGCCACCTGCCGAGGGCCACAGCCTTCTCGTGAGCCAAGAGGGAGGGAAGAAAGTGCCCACAACGTCACCACCTGCGATGACAGCAACTTGAGATCAGGTGGCTGGGCCCCATCCCCGTTCACGGGCCAGTCACCCGGAGTGGCCTGCCTCTGGTGCCAAGGAGCCTCTCGCCCTTGCGAGGGCTCGTTCCAGCCCGGTGGCTAGCAGGGTGTGCTCGGAGGGCCTCCACCTGGCTGCCGTGGGCTAAGCCCAGGGGATGCCTGCCGCATCTCAGGGCACTGCTTCCTTCCTTCCAGGGATGAGGGTGGGCAAGCCAGAAGGCACGTCTCTTTCTGGTGAGCCCCCTTGCGCTGTCTCTGCCAGCATGCACCCTCCCCACCCCCACCACACACTCACTCTTTCTTCCCGAGCATCGTGGAGCACGAGTTGAAGATCTGAATAGCACTCTGCAAGGCGTGCGCACTCTCGTAGTGCAGCTTTTCTCCACTGAGTCCAAATACACAGAGGAACGTGCAGCCCTGCCAAGGACAGATGCAGCACGTCTCACTGCAATGCCTAAGACAGAGTCTCTCCCCCTTGCTCACTGCTCACCCTCTCGGCGTGAGGGGAGGCGATTCCTCCCCCATACTCACTTTATCAAACAGGAAGACTTTGTTGATTTCACCCTTGTGAGGACAGAGGATTTCTAGCGTCATCCCAATGGCATCGTGGAGGACCTTGTAGAGATGCTCCGCTATGTGGATATCTGCACCCAGCTGCAGCTGGATGAAGAGGCAAGTGACTGGCCGTAGCTCGGAGAGGAGGTCCAGCGGCACTCTCTCAAGCTGGAAGACAAGAGCGGGATGGCTTCACCAGCCCGCTCTCCCAGGGCCTTACTGCCCACACCAGATACCGAGGGAGAGGAGGCGTACTGGCAATAGCAGGTGCTACCGGAGGAAGGGATAAACCCTCCTCTCAGTGCAAATGGCAGGCAGGCTGCCCAGCCTGCGACAGGCGGATACTGAACCGTAACACAAATGACAGAGGAGAGAAAGGTGCTCCGGTAACACCCCATCTTGGGACAGGTACGGACATGAGAGGCGACCCTCAGGGATGCTCTGTGGACTTTGGTGGAATCTCTCCAGTATCCCACTGTCATGGCCACAGCACGTCCAGAAAAGACAGACAGAGGTCCGCCTCCCACCACCCGTGTCTCTCTGAGGACAACGCACACAATGATGCAGCGCTGGTGCCCCTTGGCTCGGTTTCCCCACGTTTTTGCCTCGGGGCGCATTTTCTTTTGTTTGTCTGTTTCCATGAGAACTCCACCTCTGCAATGCACCACTTCATCTGCCCTCCAGAAATGCAGCCCCCAGCAGTGGTGGCCTGGCCATACCTTCCTGAGAGCAGCTTCTGGTGTGTACTTCCTAAGCACCTCCTGCATATCATCGGTCAAGAGAAGAGCAGGCCTCATGGCACCTGAGGAGAGAAAATGCAGGTGGTTGCTAGGAGGATGGCACTACATGGGGTTGGAAGGCAGGGGCTGGCACTGGAAACGGGGAGGAAGTCTTCTGCATTTGCTCATGTTACCACCTCCAGATGCTCAGGGCAGAGCTGTCCCTCTGGAAGGAGGAGGCAGCAGCAGCAGTGACTGCCCCAGCTGAGGCACACGAGGGCCAAAAGCAGGAGTGCTAACTGAGAGGGGGAAGAGAGCTGAGGTGGTTCCTCTGTCCCCTGAAGCAGCCAGGCCCCACCTTTCCGGGCAATCACAGAACAGGGTGAAGCTGGCGCTCACCTTCCCCTTCCAAGCCGTGGCTCACTGGGTGCTGTACCATCTTTTTTAAAATGTCTTGGCATTCTGACCAAGGCATCCGATCCATGCCCATAACCTGAAATGAAGACACACAGAATGAAAGCTCTGCCACTGGCGTCCACAGGAGTCCCAGGTAACAGAGCCTGCCCTCCACCTGCACTGCCCAGAAAAGTGGAGAACAAGCCCAGCTTGTTCACAGCTTCCCCTGAGATGGAAGGACAAGAGCTTCAGCTGCCTGCCCACTTTCCCAGCTACAAGTCGCTCCGCGTTCAGCTCCTCAGCCTTCTGACCCCTCCCTCCTTCACGTCCAGGTCCAGGTCCTGAGAATGGCTCTAGAGGCCATCCCATCCACCTACCTTCACAGCTCTTTTGCCTGCAAGACGCTTGACCCTGAGCCGGTGCTGCTCACAGAGCTCCCAGGAGGTGGCCGAGAGGATAATTTCCCCTGCATTTGCAAGCTCTTCAGCCTCACGAACGTCATCCAGGGTCTGGCCGTAGACACAGAAGTAGTGCTGCCTCCCGCCTTTGACAACCAGGGTGCTTATGGGCCCTGCGGAGATCCCTGGTGAGAGAGAGAAGGAGAAGCAGAACTGACACAGGGAACATTTTGAGCTCTACAGCCCCCAGCATCTCAGCTGTTCAGAAGCTAATCTGAAGCCCAGTGGGGAGATGGGCGTTATGGAGGGGGAGGGCACCCTCTGTCCTACTCGAGGGTAGGAGGGTATAGTCTGTATACAGACCCAGGTCCCCGAAACAGCTGTCTAAAAATAGACAGACAAAGTTGACACTGACAATGCGTTGAGAGTGCTGGGCATCTTCCCCAGCTGCCTGCCCCAGAAGCCCAGCAAACCAGCAGGCTTGATCACCTCCTGCTCTGTTTACGTGCAGGCAGGTTGTAGCTGTCTGCTTGAGAAAACACAGCAGCCCGCAAAAGCCCTTCTCACAGCCATAAGCAAAGCAGTTCCCCTTTGCTCTTTGTGAAAGGCAGGGGAGAGTCCGGCAGCTGAAAGGATGCAAAGCTGCCCCCACCTGAAAAAATGAAAGGATACCTCCCTCCCTCAGGCATCAGTGCTAAAGCAGACATTCACAGACCCTCATACCCAACCTGACACCCGCTCTGCCTTTAAGCATCCTCTGCATCTGCAACCGCACCCAAACCCAGCAGTCCTGGTCTCCCATCCCCGCTCTGACTACAGCTGGCCCCTTGAATGCTCGCAGGAGATGCTCTCCTTCAGCACTAGCCCCAGTAGGGATCCCCACATGCCCTGACGGTGAGAAGAACCCTGTGGCATAGCAGAGTGCCACGGATCTGTGCCTGGCACAGCACCCATACCTATCTTCAGCTGGAGCTTCTGACCCACATGTGTGTCACGACACCCATGCTTCTTCTGGATCTGCAGGCTACATTGCAGCACCAGGCTGATGGTCTCAGCCAGCCCCGGGCGTGCTGTTCTCCACAGCACCAGCACAGCATCCCCTGCGGAAAGCGAGGGGAAGGTAAAGGCTCTGCTGAGCCCTGACTCTCCCCGACCTACGCTCAGTGGCAGGGACAGCAGAAACCGGCCGGCGTGCTGAGGAAGATGGGCTTGCAGGAGGGCATTGCCCTGGAGGACCACACCCCGGGCACTGGGACACCTCTGCTCTCCCGGGCCAGCCACAGCAGCAGCAGCTGGCAGCGGTGCCAGCCCCTGCCCCGAGCGCTCCTCTGCAGCTGCAGCACACCAGGGACGACTCCTCCCCTCGCAGCCTGGCAGCCCGAGCTCTGCCATCACCAGGGCCTCCCTGCCCCTCAGCACCACCCCGACGCACACCTTTAAAGGGCTGCGCTTTCTGGGGGCTCTCCTCCTCGCGGCGCTTCCTTTCGCCCACCCTCACCCCAGGGCCCTACAAGCTGGGGCGGAGTGAGGGGAGCCGCAGCCCTTGCCAAAGCCAAACCACAGGCAGGCCCAGGGGAAGAGAGAAGCCTCGAGAAAGGGCATGGCAGGGGCAGGTGCCTGTGTGGCCAGAAAGCTGGCTCAAGGTGCTACACAGAGCCTCTTGAGAAGGCGAGCAGAGCAAATGGCTGCCACAGCAGTTAGATGCTGCAGATCAGTACACGTGGGCATCATCATCCTTAAGTACATACCGGCAAACTTCAAGATGTCTCCTCCAAAATTCAGCAACTCTGCGGACAGAGGGAAGGAAAGGAAGAGTGGAGCAAGGAGGAAGAGGGAGCGAGCCCTCCTGCCCAGACAGGCGCACCCGGGCAAGGGTGCACCGTGGGGCATACCTCAGGAAAGCACCACTCAGGCCTTGTCTCCCAGGCTCACAGCGGCCACAGCCTTGGTACCTGCACAGCAGGTAGGGAGGCAGGGCCTCGAGATGCCAGCACATCTCAGAAAGGTGGAGGCTGGAAGGGACCTCTGGGGTCCATCCGGTCCAACCCGCTGCTCAAATAGGGCTGCACAGAGCCAGCTGCCCAGGACGGTGGCTAGATCGCTTGTGAGTGGCTCTAAGGAGGGAGACTCCACAGCCTCCCCGGGCAATCTGTGCCACTGCTCAGTCACCCTCACAGTCAGAAAGTGTCTCCTGACGGACAAAGGGAACCTCCTGTGTTTCAGTGCATGCCCGTGGCGTGGCCTCTGGTCCCAACATTGGGCACCACTAGAAAGAGCCTGCCTCTGTCCTTTTTGCACCCTCCCTTCAGGTTTTGGACACAGTACTGAGATCCCCCCCTGAGCCTTCTCTTCTCTAGGCTAAACCGTCCCAGCTCTCTCAGCCTTTCCTCAGAGGAGAGATACTCCAGACCCTTCACCATCTTTGAGGACTCTCTTGCTTTGCTCTACAAGTGCTGCTGAAGGGGTGGCCACAATGTGCTCACGGTCAGCTCAGAAAGGTCAAGACGTGCCCTGTGAAAAAGGGCTCGTCAGGGTCTCTCACAGACACACACGCGCGCGCACGCAAACACACACACACACGTACGCCAATGCCAGCATCCTCGGGTCACCGGCACGCTGGCTATTGCTGGGTGCCCTCAGCCTGCTCTGGGCCCTAACGCATCACTGAGCCGGGTGTTCACATCAGAGGCACAGAGGTGGCTGCTGAGAAAGCGGGTGCCTCCTCGGCCGCAGCAGGGAGCAGAAAGGACCCGTGCTGCTCCTGACTTGCCAGGAGACCCTGGTTGCTCTTGCTGTTCCTCCAGGCCACAGAAAGCCCCAGCCCTTCCAAGCAGGCAGAGCCAGGCTGCCCAGCATGTCTGCCTCAACCCTCCATGAGCAGCCTCGTGGCCTGATGCCAGACAGTCCTGCAGCATGGCCCTTACCTGCCAAAATGTCATGCAGGTAGCAACTGAGGGTTTGCGCCAGCTGATCGGTGCCTCTGTCTGTGCCGCTCCTCTGGACAAAGGTCTCTGTCAAAGCAGTGAAACCTGCAACAGGAACACCCAGAAATCAGGAAATGTCCATGTGGGCCAAAGGACCTGCCAGCCAGTTCCACGCTGCCCAGCCCGAGAGCCTGTAGGTCACACCTCCTCGTGCCCCGGCTCAGTGCCGGTAGCAGCACTCGTTGACTGCCCAAGACAACCCATCCCGCTCTCTTTGGGCAGAAAACCTCAGCAGTGACGAAATGACCGCTCTGTCTGAGGGGCAGGGCTCCAAAGGGCCTGGTGTGTCCCAAAACGGCTTGTGTCTGTGGCTGCTCCTCCCTGCTCACCCCACCTGAAATATCCGCAAAGAGCAGCACTCCAGTGATAGTGTGATTGAGATCCCTGTCCTTGAGGGATTTGTCAGCAACGAGACTGGGGAGCAAAGCTGCTGCTTTCTCCACATCTGAGTGGTGACGTTGCCTCTCCCAGGCAGAAGCCATTGTCAGCACCCTGTGGCACACGGGGCACCTCAGGAGAAGATGGCCATGCCCAGCTGTGAGGAGGAGGAGGAGGAGGACCTCATCACACAGTGCAAGTTGCACAGTGAGCCCGAGGCCTCTGTGCAGGATGAGTGGCCTTCTGCCCTCACGGGGATGGTCACAATCACCTGGCAGTGACCTCCTCTGTAGGTCATTGTTTACCCGTACGCTGTCCTCAAGCGACACAATCGCCTAACAGTGACATCTGGCATATGTCATCGCCTGCTGAGCAGCTGCCACCGTGACCCAGGCTGTCCCCGCTTGATGCTGAGCCACTGGCTCAGAGATGGCCAGCGCCACCCCACTCCTTTGAGGACAGTGCCGAAGGGAGGCTTGTGCAGCGCCCTGTTGCTGAATTCGCAGCTACTTCCCTCATTCCCAAGGGCCAGCTGCCTCCGACACACACAGCTCTCTGCTACCACCGGTCCTCCCCCCAGCTACACAGCCTGTCACCATCTTCCCAGCAGGCTCGCTCCTTTCTCTCTCCCTTGCTCCCTCCCCAAGCCCCCAGCTGCCCCAGCCCAGACAGGGGAGCCCTCCAGCTCTCCCATCCCTCCATCCACCCAGGCCCTGTGATGGACGGTAGCCTGCCTCTAGCAGAGACAGCAGCTCCTGAGCTGCCCTGTTCCCTGGGCTGTGTGAGAGCTCCAGCACGTGGAGCCAGGCCTCACCGGGACTGCAGGCTGGTGGCTTTCACTAGTACTGTGTTGACATTGTTACATTTTTCTTAGGAAATGAAAGATCCGACTTGTTTTTAAGGAAATCTTGAATTGGTGAAGGACTTTGAGAGGAGGAACGATGCTAGTGAACACATGTGAAATAATGTGAAATGATTCTTTAAAAAATAATACAAGAAAAACTTGTGAGGAAAAACCTCAGCGTAGCTTATGTTTTCTATCCCCCAAAATCACTTGGGCAGGAGTGCTGAAAAGATCTCTAGTAGGAATGCTGTCAGTATCTTTCCTAGAGTAATGGCATTGAGTCATATTACTAGAGGCTGAGTTTAGAAGCTTGCGGAGATGACTTTACTTGAAACGCGATCACTCTCCTTGGTTAGAGCTAGAGCTACGTGCAAGGTTTTGCCAGGATGTCTGGGTAGAAGTGTTGATTAAAGAGTCCTGTGTGTAGGATTGCAGTACAAGTATTTTGCATGCTGTACAAATTGCCAAATAAGTAGTGAAGTTAAACAGACTAAGCTGGCATTTTAAAATGGAGCTTTACTCTCTTCAGGTTAAATGGTGGTTTCTTGATGTTTGACGCTGCCCTGTAGCCATTAAGACGTGCTCTTTTTGCATCTTGCTGCATCAAAAATGATTTGCACCACGTGTAGTTGTGGAGTAGTGAAAAATGCGCGTGTTCGCATACCAGTAGAGGCCAGTATATATCACCTTAAATCAACCGATAACTATGGTAGTTCACGTGATGACAGAAGGTCGTGGAAATAGACTTACCCTTCCTGTATGTTTTTACACTAACCCAGCAGCAGCTGTTCTGTCTTGTAAGCAGATGCTTTTCCATGTTATTACCTCCTTCAGTTTGCAGTAGCATTATGTCAGCAGCTGAAAGAAGCTTTGACATAAGCATATGGAGAGGAAAAAAAAACCCACAACCCAATCAAATTTGGGAGGAAAAAAACTGGGCAGAGTGACTGCTTTGAATTAACTCCATTCATTTTTTGTGTGTGTCCTGGTTTCAGCCAGGATAGAGCTGGTTTTCTTCACAGAAGCTAGTGTGAGACTGTGTTTTGGATTTGGGATGAGAAACTGTTGATAATGTGCTGATGTTTTGGCTTGTTGCTGAGCAGTCAAGGACAGTCCAGCTTCTTGTGCTGGCCTGCCAGCGAGCAGGCTGGGGGTGCACGGGGAGCTGGGATGATTTAGTCCCAAACAGGATTCCAATTCAAATTTACAATTTATTAAGCGAATAGAGGCAAGCAAACAGCGCTGGGTGCGCCGGGAGTCTCCGCTCCACCAAGACGCACGCGGTTCAGTTCCTGTTCCTGGTTTATATCCTGTCCGTTAATACATATTAATGAACAGGCGTGTCTTCTTCGGCGCATGCCCTCTTCTCCTGCTAGAGTCTTCTCGAATCTTCCTCGGCGTGCCCCCAGGATGACCCCAAACCTTATGCATGCACTTTCTTTACACAACACTATGCGGTCGGTGGTCAAACTGGTTTGAGCTGATATACCAGCAAAGTAGTTTAACGTTCTCCTATAAAATACCCCTTTTTATGGTGCAGGAGAAATCCATGAAAGTACAGAAGATTACACTTCATCACACGAATCAGATAAACATATTTCACAATCCCCCATCTTTTTCTTTATAGTATTGATTCGTGTTTTCATTTCCAATTGAGTATAAGCGAGTAGATTAATCTAGTAACAATCCCCCACATATGCTCAATACAACTATCCCCATTTTAGTAAGCCGATCACCACCCATAAAATCTCCCCAAAATCCTCCTAGATTGATTCCATTCCGAGTTTGTCTCTCAGGAGGCCATTCGTTCTCCCTAATTAATGGGTAACAGGAAAAAACTAGGTTTTATTGTTGATTACAGGTATGTGCTGTACAATTAGAAAAGGTCCTCACTTTTTCTTTCCATTTTTCTGGGGTAAACCCCAGCTGGACTTGTTCCAATAGTGACTACAGTTATTTGCCATAGTCAGAGTCCAAGGAACTCACCCCCAAGTAGAACTAGAAGAGGTCCGGCCAGGGCCATAGTGATCGGCGGTCACAGCCCGAAGGGGTTGCAGCCCTTGGCAGACCCTTTTTAAGCCGCAACACCAGTTCCCCTCCGGTCTTGCCCTCTTCTTTCCTTTAAGGGGGTGCTTTCTTAGTACCCAAATTAATTGAGCACTGCTTGTGAAGGCCAGAGCTTTGCTAGATCAGTGGTTTGTCCAGACCCGAGCAGTTGCCCGAGCCTGGCGATCCTCTTTATTTGCAAGGCTTTATGGCTACAGAAAACTGCCAGTCAGCCTGCAACACTAATCTTACAAATACACACCACCTTCTACACAAAGGACAAATTCTAGTTCCAGCTCCTTTTTCCTGTTCTTCTTTTGCCAACAACTCCTTCCGATTATACTCATTTGGAGTACCCATTGTTGTTCCCTATTACCCTTTCCCATTGTTTTCCAAACTTGGGGATTACTTACATTTATCTCCATAGCTTCCCATGGCCATCGTTCACCTTGATTTATTCCACCACAAACGTAACAATTAGTTATATTCAATGACTTTACAAATAGATTTTTAGCAACTGTGGGAATTTCATGTTTCACTCCTGTTTTATTACAGGAGCAGCCGCAATAAAATTCCCACAGCAATTCAGTCAGATGTGACTTTAATTATATATTGTTGGATACTATGATCCTCAATTACATTGTTCCCCAGCGGCATTCCTTGAAAATAAGGCATGCCATATAACATTTCATATGGCGATAATCCAGTCTCACTGTACGGTTTTGTTCTTATGTTTAGAAGTGCCAGTGGTAAACATTTCGTCCAGGGCATTTGCGTCTCAATCATTAATTTAGCCAATTGTTGTTTTATTGTTTGATTCATTCTTTCTACCTTCCCCGAGTTTTGTGGGTGCCACGGAGTGTGGTATTCCCACTGTATACCTAATGATTGACATAATAGTTTTATTATTTTAGAAGTAAAATGTGTGCCCTGGTCAGAATCAATGTACTGGATTATCCCATATCTAGGTATCAAATGTTCCAATAAAATTTTTACTACCATCTGTGCCGTAGCTCGTGCTACAGGGTACGCTTCTACCCACTGTGTTAAATGATCTACTATTACCAATAAATATTTTATCCTCCCTACCTTAGGCAATTCAGTGAAGTCGACTTGTACTTTCTCAAAAGGTCTGTAAGCTGTTTTTCTCCCTCCCGTGGCTGTTTGTCGAAACACTGTCTTATTTACCTTTTGACAGGTTAAGCAACCTTGTGTAATTTGCTTTGCTATTTCAAAAATTCCAATACCACCAAATTGTTTAAGAAAATGACCACTTAACGCTTTTGTACCCCAATGTGTTTGCGCATGCAAACGTTCTAATATTCGCCTGGTGTAGGCTTTTGGCAACATTTCTCGCCCATCGGGCAGTGCCCATTTTCCTTGTTCTAATTTAGCTCCTATTTTCTCCAATTTTGTTTGTTCTTCTGGCGTAAACTTCTCTCTTTCCTCTCGTTCTTCTTTGCTGGTGTCCTCCTTTGTTTGTATGACATTAATTTTGGCAACTTTAGTCCTCAAGGCTGCTTCCTGGGCCTCTTTATCTGCTAAGTTATTTCCTCTAGTTCGGTAATCTAATCCCTTTTGGTGTCCCCTCACATGTACCACTGCTATCTCCTTTGGTTCTCTTAACGCCTTCAAAATCTTTACTATTAATTCTTGATGTGTTAAATTCCTCCCTTGAGTATTAATCAAACCTCCTTCTTCCCAAATTTTTCCAGAAGTGTGGACCACCCCATATGCGTATTTAGAATCTGTAAATATAGTCCCACTTCTTCCTTTTAATAATTCCAGGGCCCTACATAGGGCATACAGCTCACAAGCCTGAGCTGACCATGATGGACTCAGAGGTCCTGATTCCACAAGTTCCAAGTCCTTATCAATTACTGCATAACCCGATTTTCTCTTCCCTTCTACCACTCGGGAGGAGCCATCTACAAACAGCGCTTCTCCATTTTCCAACTCAGCATCTCTTAAATCTGGTCTCACCTTTGCCTGGGTCTCAATTACCTCTAAACAGTTATGTTGTAATTCCTCTGATGGTTCTCCAAACAAAAATTGTGCTGGACTCTGAGCAGAAGTCACCCTCAGTTCTAAGTCTGGGGAGTCTATTAGTATTGCTTCATACTTTAGGATTCTGCTGTCCGTTAACTATTTTTCCGCTTTTTGTTGTAAAACATTTCTGACATTGTGTGGGGTATACACTTTTAAAGGAGAACTAAAGGTAATCTTCCTAACTTCTTCTATTAATAATGCTGTAGCAACCAAAGCTTGGAGACAAGCAGGCCATCCTCTGCTTACTGGATCAAGTAACTTAGAACAATACCCCACGGGTTTTTTGATTCCTGCCCAGTCTCGAGTAAGAACTCCGAATGCTGTCTGGCTTGATGTATTCACAAAGAGATAGAAAGGTTTTTCTAGATCTGGGAGGCTCAATACAGGTGCTTGTATTAATGCCTTTTTTACTTCCTCAAATCTCTGATCATCTTCAATAAACCATTTAAGTTGGTTATTAGTTAATTTTTCATATAAGAATTTTACTTTATCACTATAATTTTCAAGCCATGGTCTACAATATCCTAATAATCCCAGTATTTGCCTAATTTCCGTTTTAGTTTGTGGGGGTCTTAAGGATAGAATCCCAGATACCCTATCAGGATCTAACTTCTTCCTTCCCTTACTCAGCCAATGTCCTAAGTATTTTACTTCTTGTTCTACAAACTGTAGCTTTGATCGGGACACCTTTAATCCCTTTTCCCCTAGAAAATGTAACAATTTAATGGTGGCTTTTTGGATCCCCTCTTCAGTTTCTCCTGCTACTAATAAATCGTCCACATATTGCAATCATTTTACCTCCTTAGGTATTGTGAAATCTTGTAGAATTTTTTCTAAAGTTTGTCCAAATAGATTTGGTGACTCTGTAAACCCTTGTGGTAACACAGTCCATCTTAATTGTTGTTTTCGTCCTGTTTCGGGGTCCTCCCACTCAAAGGCAAAATAATCTCTGGATCCCTCATCCAGAGGACAGGCCCAAAAAGCATCTTTCAAATCTATTACACTATACCAAGTATGTTTGGGAGATATATGACTCAATAAAGTGTAAGGATTTGCCACCACAGGGAATTTAGTGATTGTTCGCTGATTTACAGCTCTTAAGTCCTGCACCATCCTGTATGACCCATCCGGTTTCTTTACGGGAAGAATGGGCGTGTTATGAGGTGACATACATGGTTCTAGGGTTCCTTTTTCCAGAAGTCTGTCAACTACAGGTTTTAATCCTTTTCAACCCTCCATAGGTATCGGGTATTGCTTGATTCTAATTGGGCCGTGCGGATCTATTATTTGAACCCTTATGGGGTCCATTTTTATCTTTCCAGTTTCCCCTTCCTTATACCACACTGAGGGGTTAATAGCTTCTTCATCCTCTTGTGTTAAAGTGTATCATTTAATCTGCAATTTGTCCCCTTGACTCTGAATGCTCAAGTTTAACTTCAAAATCAAATCCCTCCCTAATAAATTGTATTCCGCTTCAGGGAGCAAAAGTAAATCATTAGGACCAATTTTCTTTTCTGTTTCTACTTCTAAATTTTTCAAGATACTTATTTTAAAAGGCTCTCCTTTTGCCCCTACTACTGACACATAACTCTTCCCTTTATCTATTCCTTTTGGAAGTTTTTGAATGGTTGATTTTTCGGCCCCTGTATCCACTAAAAATAAAACTTCCTCTTTATGGGGACCAATTAATAATTTTATCAAGGGCTCTGTTGATGTTGAAGTCCCCAGAAGATAGAGCCCCTGACACCCCTAGTCTTCTTTGAACATCTTCTCATCTTGTTCCCGCTTACGGCAGTTCTTCTGAACATGTCCCCTCTTGTTACAGTAGTAACAGATGGGAATTGTAAATCTTTCTCGATAAGGCTGTCCCCGGGGTGTCTGCTCTATTCTTTTTTCCCTTTTCTCTCCAGACAGTCTCTCATTTTTCTGACTTTCCCTTACTGCTGCTACAAAAATTTTTGCTTTTGCTTTTTGTTTTTCTTCGTCCCTCTAACATAGACTTCCTGGGCTTCTCTAAGTAACTCCTCTAATCCTCTTTCTTGCCAATCTTCCATTTTTTCTAATTTCCTTCTTATATCCCCCCAGGATTTAGCTACAAATTGTGTTCTAAGGAGTGCGGTCCCAGCCACTGTATTCGGATCAATTCCAGAATACATTTGTAGGTTTTTCCTCAACCTCTCCAACCATTCTGTTGGAGATTCGTCTTTCCCTTGTTGTTCATTAAATGCTTTAGTAATGTTTTGCCCTTGGGGAACCACTTCCCTTATTCCCTCTATGATTAACGTTCTCAAATCCCTCATATTTTGTCTTCCTTGGGGTTGTTGATGATCCCAGTGGGGATCCACATTTGGCTATTTCTGATCTCCCGGGGGTCCTGCCTGATTCCGTCTTTCCCAAATTCTCATTCCAGCTTGTCTAATCATTCCCCTTTCCTCAACAGTGAATAAGATCCCTAAAATGGACTGTATTTCTTCCCAGGTATAAGTATTGGGGCCTAGGAATTGGTCCAATTTTTCAGCTACTCCGAGGGGATCATCTAATAGGGTCCCCATTTCTTTCTTGAAATTTCTTACATCTGTGGTATTTAATGGGACTGCCACAAACCCGATGCCTCCCCGATTGCCTCCGAGGGGTACTTCTTGTAAGGGATATAGAGAAGCTCCCTCAGATACAGCAGTCCTACTTCTCGTACATGCAGCCGGAGGTCGATCTAATTCCGGTGCTGTTGGTGGTGGAGATAGGGGCAACGGTGGTACAGATAGAGGTACTACGGCCACCGGAGGGGGAGCCGCCGCCGGAGATGGATTGTTAGAATATGGAGGCGGTAGGTTATCCAGTGGCTCCCATTTATCATCTTTTTCATTTCCCTTTTCATTTTTATCTCCTTCTTCTTCCCCAAACTTTTCATCTGTTTTTAATGTAAGTATTAAGGCTGGAAAAGGACGTAAAGTTCTGTTCCATAATCCTGCATAATCACTTTCCTCCTGACTAAAAGGTTCCTTTGAATTAACATATATATTTCAGGCCTGGCAAATCCAGTCTTCAAAAGATCCAAAACCAGGCCAAAAGACATGTGGTTTAAAGGCTTCTTCGGCCATTCAACCGTGCAATATTGAACCAATTTTAATTTACTTTTTCCTTTTCTGGGGCCCCTATCATTCCAATTTTTAAGCGTTATTCCTAATGGACTCTCCGGAGGTATGTCTGGTAATTTGCTCCCTTTCTTCTGGTCCTGGGTTTTCGATTTTGTCTGACCCATCTAGGAATTTAACTGTGGCAATTCCTACAGCTCTTGGCTACCAGTAAGAGTGTCTTGCAGGGGGTTTAGGACCTATCACCCACCCATGAATCCTATAGGAATCGCTTCGGTCCTTCACCAGCCAAGTCCCTCGCGGGAGATTGGAACCGCGGTTAGAAGACCTCCACAATCGCTTCGGAACGAGGTTCCGTCTCAGTCACACTCTTACACACACAGGCAACCGAATCCCACCCGACCGAATGGTATACACCTTAAATACTTACAACTCCGTCGTCTTCGTTCGGATCTTCGCGCGCAGAATTACGGGCAAAATAAACTGCTGCAGCCGGCAAGGGAGCTCATAAAAATCAAATTCTTTGCTTGCCCCTATTCAGGTTCAGGATGGCGTTAGTCCCGACCCGACCCGATCAGGAGCCACCAAATGGTGGGGCGCCCCTCCTACATCAAGTCAGTATTCAGGAACCAAGACCATCCCGGACAAGCCCCCAGTTGTGATAAATGATTGAGTCCCAAACAAGATTCCAATTTAAGTTTACAATTTATTAAACGAATAGAGGCAAGCAAACAGCGCTGGGTGCGCCGGGAGTCTCCGCTCCACCAAGACGCACACCATACAGTTCCTGTTTTCGGTTTATATTCCTTACACTAATACATATTCATAAAAATGGGTTAGTCTTTACACATAAATTCCAGGAATGGGCGTGTTTTCTTCGGCACATTTGTTCTTCACCTTTTGGGGTCTTTATGACTCCATCTGGTGGTCGGTAGATAAAGTAGGTAGTCTTAACCCTTTGCGGTTATCTGCAAAACTGGTTTACATTAGCATATCAGGGACTAACAGACACATATCAGGGACATATCAGGAACTAACAGACACATCAGGAAGTTACGAAGTTACAAATACTCTTATATTTTCTTTCCTTTTTTGTGGTTATACAAGGATATGCACACTCATGCTGTTGTAGCATTTTCCCATATCGACACGAATCACATAAACACATTTCACAGTCCTAAACGGCTCCTTTCGGGCCGTGACAGGAGGCTGAAAAATAGTGAAGGCTGGAGGGCAATTTAGGCCAGAAAAAAGTAGAGACCAAAGAGTTGTAGGAGGAAACACTAAAATTAAAGTTTAAAAGTGACAAGGTATATGGAAGAAAGGGAGGCATTAAAATTTAGCAAAAGGGAACTGGATAAAGGGAATTCTTGAAAGACAAATTAAATAGCAATGAGTTACAAGAAATATAGAGAAGAAATAAAAAAAAAAAATCAGTAAAGGGAACCAGATAGAGGTAAATGTAGAAGGAATTTTAAAAAGCAACTGAGTACAAGAAACATAGGCAAGATTTAAAACATAGGGACAGGGGGATGGACAGAGGACAACATAGAACGAAAATTAAAATACTGATGGGGTACAAGAAACACGGGAATAGTAAGAAAACAGGGACAGGGAGATGAATAGAAGGAACCATAATAAGCAAATTTTAAAAGCCATGGGGTACAAGAAACACAGGAAATAGGGACAGGGAGATGGATAGAAGGAAACACAGAAAAACATTTTTTAAGCAACAGGGTATAGGATAGAGCGAAGAATTAAAAAACAGACAGGGTGCCAGAGAGAGGGAACTGTAGAATGAGAAATTAAAGGGCAACAGGGTACAAGAAACACAGGAAAGCATTAAGAAACTGAGAGAGGGAGCCATGGAGAGAGAAACATAGGAAAAAATCAATAGGTGAAATGGTCCAGGGCAGAGTCAGCAGAAGAGCAACAAGTTTCAGGGAGCCGGATGGGTAGGCGTGCCAGTAGAGAGGGAAACGGAAGCAGGGACAGGCAGGGAGGCGGCAGAGGTCTGGGGCAGGGCAGCAGAGATGGACCAGGACACGCACAAGAGAACGCGTGACTCACCGCAGCTCCTGGTGCCGGCTGGAGACCTTCACCGCCCCAATCCTTCTCCCTCTGCCTCTTCCTCCTCCGCAGGGCCACCTGCTCAGCCCTCCCCTGCTCAGCAGCACACAGTGAACGCCTCAGTGCTCCTCATCCGCACGGCTTCCTCGATCCGCGGTGGCTCATGCATGTAGCCGCCGGAGACACCAAGCTCCCAGCACCACGTGCTGGTGGTCTGCTCTGCCAGGGACATCTCGGCGACATCCCTCTTTGATGCAGGGACTGTCTGTTCCTCGCTGGAGGTACCTGCCTGCAGCACCCCCCTGCATTCCCTCCTCAGCCAGTTCCCCTTCACCAGCTCCCTCAGGCAGCCATGCCCCGGCAGCCCCTTTACAGCCAGAGCCCCAGCGGCAGCAGGGCCAGCCCCACCTCAGCCTCACTGGCCACGCCTGGGGCTGCCCCAGCCCCAGCTGGAGCCCATCGGGAACAGGGACCATGGCCAAAGCCCCACGGCACAGGGCCCCTTTCCCTGAAGCTGTCCTCAGCCACGAGCTCTGCCCCCGGGGCTGCGACCACAGCCGGGGGGCACAGAGGAGCCAGGAAAAGGTTATTCATTAATGCACCTCAGGAATCCCGGCTGCGAGGCTCAGTGCCAAAAGGCAGCAGGGCAGAGGGAGACAAAGGGAAGAAACAGGAGGAAGGACAGAGGGACATGGAGAAGAGGTGTGGGACAGGGAGCCAGAAAACCGGATGCTGCAAACAAGAGAGGGATGGGGAGCAGGACAAGAGCGTAGAGAGAGGAGTGTGGAGAGATTGAGGGGAAAAAATTTAAAAAGGACAGAGAGATAGTGGAATAAATAAGAGAGACAGGGAGCAGGAGAGAAAAGCAGAAGGGACCAGCAAGACAACAAGACAGAGACAGGACAAGGGCTGGGGAAAGTGATAGGGGAAAAGAAACATAGGCAAGAAATGAAAAATACAAACAGGGAGCAGGATAGAGGTAGACATAGAAAGAAAATGTTGAAAAGCAACAGGTACAAGAAAGAAGTACTTTGAAAAGCAAAGTACAAGAAACATAGGCAAGAACTAACTAAATAGGGACAGGGAGATGTCGAAAAAAAGTATAAGAAGTGATGTGGTACAGGACAGAGAGGGAAGAATTAAAGACAGGGAGATGGATAGAGGGAGACGTAGAAAATTTTAAAAGTGACAGGATTCAAGAATCAGAGACAACAGTTAAAAAATAGGTACCTGGAGCTGCATAGAGGGAGACATAGGGAAGAAAAGTGACGGGGTACAAGAAACACAGACAAGAAATTAAAATTAGGTCAGGGAGACAGAAAGAGCGAAAGGCAGGAAGAAAAAGTAGAAAGTGACTGGGTTCAAGAAACATGCAATAATTAAAAAAATAAGAACGAAGAGGTATAAAGAAAGTTTCCAAAGCAGTGGGGTACAAGAAACATAGGCATGAATTAAAAAGTAGGGACAGGGAGCCTGAAAGAAGGCGGGGATGACTTTGTCTGGCTGCTGGGTGCCCACCAAGCTTCTGTATCACTCCCCCTCCTCAACAAGACGGGGAGAAAATACAACAAAACAGCTTGTGGGTCGAGATAAGGATAAAAAGATCACTCATCAATTACTGTCACAGGCAAAGCAGACTCGACTTGGGGGGAAGTAATTTAATTCATTGTCAATCAAAATCAGAGTGGGGAATGAGAAATAAGAACAATGTAAAAAAAACCAAACAACTTCCCCCCCACCCCTCTCTTTTTCCCTGGGCTCACCTTCACTCCTGACTTCTCTACCTCCTCCACCCGAGCAGCGCAGGGGGACAGGGAGTGGGGGCTGTGGTCAGTTCATCGCATGTTGTTTCTGCCACTCCCTCCTCCTCACATTCTTCTTCTGCTCCAGCACGGGGTCCCTCCACGGGGCCGCAGGTGCTGCCAGGAGCCTGTTCCAGCACAGGTTCTCCACAGGGTCACAGCCTCCTTCAGGCACATCCACCTACTCCAGCATGGGGTCCTCCATGAGCTTCTCACACAACCCACCCCTGCAGCCCCTGCCTCCACCCCCAGCTAACAAAACCCTGCCACATAAACCCAATACAAAAGCGATCAGCTGCAGGGCAAGTGGGGGGATTGAAAAAATAGGGAAAGGAGCCACAGAGAGGAAAAAAAAAATAGTGATGGGCTACAGGACAGAGGAGGAAGGGTGATGGAACCAGACTGAAAAAGATGGAGAAAAACGAAGAATAGTGATGGGCCACAGGGCAGAGATGGAGGAATTTAAAAAAGGGGACAGTGAGGTGGACAGAGAGAGACTGAGAAATATCAAAAAGCCTTGATAAGCTAAAGGGGAGAGGGGGAGGAATTAAAGAATAGGGTCAGGGAGCCAAACAGACGGAGAACAATAAAGAGGGAAACGGGCTATGGGACAGAGAGGGAAGACAATACAACATAGGGACAGGGACCTAGAACGAGAGAATCTAAGAAAGAAAAGGTCTATCTAGAATACAGGGCAGAGAAAGAGGAATTAAAAAATAGGGACATGGATCCAGACAGAGAGAATTGGGGGCAGGGAAGGAGGGCCAGGAACTGTACAGGGCTAAAGGGCAAATGGGGAGGAATTAAAAAAGTTGGGATAGGAAAACAGACAGATGGAGAAAGACAAAAATAGCGGTGGGCTGCAGGACAGAGACACAAGATTGTCCTGGTTTCAGCTGGGATAGAGTTAATTTTCTTCCTGATAGCTGGTATAGTGCCAAGGTTTGCTTTTGCGATGAAAATAATGTTGGTAGTATTACTGATGTTTTCAGTTGCTAAGCAGTTAAGGACAGCCCAGCTTCTCATGCTGGCCGGCCGGTGAGGAGGCCAGGGGTGCACAGGAAGCTGGGAGGGGACACAGCCAGGACAGCTGACACAAACTGGCCAAAGGGCATACCATACAACGTCATACTCAGTATATAAACTGGGGGGAAGGAGGAGGAAGTGGGACACATTCAGAGTTATGGCATCTTGTCTTCCCAAGTGACCATCACGCATGACGGAGCCCCGCTTCCTGGAGATGGCTGAACACCCGCCTGCCAATGGGAAGCGGTGAACGAATTCCTCGTTTTGCTTTGCTTACATGTGCGGCTTTTGCTTTACCTAGTAAAACTGTCTTTATCTCAACACAAGAGGTTCCTCACTTTCACTCTTCCGATTCTCTCCCCCATCCCACCAGTGAGGAGTGAGCGAGCGGCTGCCTGGGGCTTAGTTGCTGGCTGGGGTTAACCCATGACAAGGATGAACAAAAAAGAGGGACAAGGAACAGGACAGAGGCACAGAGAGAAAACAAAAACCAAGAGGTAGAATGACAGAGAAAGAGGGGGACTTGGAAAACAAGAGAGAGGGAGGTGCAGGGAAGCAAAAAATATGACAGTGATGAAAGAAAGAGGGTGGGGGGAGGCAGGGAGGAACTGGAATGCAGCAGAGGGGCAAGATGGCCCCAAGGGCCCAAGACTCACCGCAGCTCCTACTCTTGGAGCTGCTGGGGGAATTTGACAGTTTGCGCTCATCTTTGTCTGCCTCTCCCCCTCCCTTCCTCTTCTGTACCTCCGGGTGCTTGACTGTGATCCACCTAAAAGGACAGATAGGCATCTGACAGCTCTCACAGCACGAGGCTTCCCAGACACGCAGCCTCTCACGCGCGCATGCTACATGGTTGTACCGTGCTTTTGGTTACACGTACAGACGCTGCCGTGTGCGTTGGCACAGACAAGGGCTATGGACAAGCCGAGGGCTATGCTAAGAGGGATCCTTCCTCAGCCCCAAGAGGCAGACTGTCTCCTGTCTGCAGCTGGAGGCAGCTGCCACCTTGGATCCCCTTTATTTTATTTTTTGGTTGCTTTACCTTTTTCTGGCCTCTCCAGCTTCACCCACAGCAGCTCCAGACCACAGCCAGCAAGTGTCCAGCCGTCCCCTTCCACCCATGCTGCCAGGAGAATGAGGCCGAGGGCAGCCCACACAAACCTGAGCCAGACGCACCCAACAACATCCCCAGAGAGGAGCCAGCAACCGAGTCCTCGCTGCTGCCTCTGGGACAAGGCAAGAGCGAGCAACTGCCGTCCACAGGGACCGATGGCTGCAGCTCCCCTCAGGCAGGAACCTCCTTCCGCAGGAGCTGCTGGAGACGCCGCTCTTTCCCCCGAACCGATGCTAGTGGCACCTGCATTTATGGTGCAATAAAGCATGTTCAAGGGCCAGCTTGCTGCCATGAGGAGGGGGTTTGGGGGCAGCCAGTGGCTATGGGACAGGCTTCAGGGAAAGTGCTGGAGCTGGGGGCAGCTGCACGGGCTGAGCGGGGCTGGAGGGGTTTTGCTGAGTTGGGGAGGCAGACGGTGCCTTTTCCAGGGGGGTGGGAAGGCCTCAAGGTACCCAGAGGGGTGAGGGCAGCCGCCTCCTGCCCCTCTTCCTGCTCCCTCTCCACCAGCTCTCAGCAAATCCCTGGGAGCAGCCCTGATGGGGCCCGACTCCAACTGACCACCAGCCTGTCGGTGGGAAACGTCCTCGCAGCTCGAGGACACTCTGGGGCAGGCGAGCCCCCGCAGCACCGTCCCTGGGGCTGCAGCCCTTTTACACAGAGGGGCCATCAGCCTCACTGCTCCCCCCGCCCCGGGGGCTCCTCCAGCCCCAGCCCACAGCTGCGGCCACGGCCCCTTACACCTGCTATGTAACCGGCTCCCCCCGATGCCGTGGCAGCCACTCACCAAGCACACAGGGCTGCAAACACAGCCGCGAGCTGTGGAGGAGGAGACAGCAAGTGCTTATTTGTTAATGTGTCTAAGTCCCAGGACCGAGTCTGCTCTGGGGCTCAGTGCCCGTACGCTCACCCTTCCCCTAGGATGAGTTGGCAGTTGTTACCGGAACAGCAGGTACAGAGAACGAAAATATAGTGATGGGGCACAGGACAAAGGAACAGAAAGAGAAAACTAAGATGAGGGAGAAGCACTGAGGGACAGAGAAAGAAAGCTAGAAGGAAAAGGACAGTGAGATGCAGAAATCAATACAAAAGGGATGAGAAGCCCTGCAGGGACACGGCAGAACAAAAACAGGGCCAGGGAACAAGACAGAGGGAAAGAGACAGCCATTTAGTAAGAGGAATAAGGAATGCAGGTGGGAGGAAGAGCAAAGCACAGGGAACAAGCCAGAGGGACTGAGGTAAAAAAAAAGAGACACATGTTGATCAGGTCAAAGAGATGGAGAAAGAAAAACCAGTGATGTACTGCAGGATGAGAAAAAAGGCCAGGGAGCAGGACAGAGGTGTATAATGGGACAACGAGGCCGGCAGGGCGATATAGTGAGAAATGATGGAGATACAGAGACAAAAAGTTAGGGGGGAGGATGGAGGACAGAGGATACGAGGAGAGGGACAGGGAGCAGGGCAGAGACAGAGAAAGGAAAAAATGCAGTGATGGGTAGCAGGCTAGAGGGATGAGGAAAGACAAGATGAAGAACAGACAGATAGAGAACACGGGTGAGGCACGGGCAGCCAGAAAATGTGATACTGCAAAAGAGCAAACAGGGAGCAGGATGCTGAGACAGAGAGCAAACGAAAGCAACAGAGAGCATGACAGAGAAGCAGAGCACGCGAAAAAACAGGGACAGAAAGGTGAAGCAACAAATAATAGGGAAGGGGAGCAGCACAGAGGACCACAGAGAATGAGCTGAACAGGAAGGGGCACAGGGACAGTGAGATACAGAATGAAAAAAACCCAGCTACAGTGAGCAAGGCAGATGGATAGAGAGAGAAAGAAAAGGAAGGAAGGAAGGAAGGGGAGAGAGAGAAGGCGACAGGGACACGGAGCGGCACGTATAGGAGCAGAGAGGAAAAGAATGCCAGGGAACAGGCCAGAGAAATAGGGGAGGGGGGAAGAGACAGATGCAGATCAGGACAAACAGCCAGAAAAGGAAAAAACAGTGATGGGCTGCAGGCAGAGACAGAGGATGAAAAAAAGGAGGGAGAAGGAGCAGCAAAGAGTGCAGAAAGAAAAAGAAATGAGAATGGTAGGAAAAGAGAGAGAAAGGGTGAGAGGAAGAGGGAGCAGGACAGAAGAATAGAGATAAGGGGAACGACATAGGAAGAAAAAAAAGTCACAGCAGCGTGGGAAAGAGAGGGAGCCAGGAGAGAGACAGGGAGGGCCTGGGATGCACAAGAGGGGAGCCAGGGCCCCAAGGGCCTCGGACTCACCACAGACCTCGCTCTCGGTGCTGGCAGGAGAATTTGACAGGTCAGATACTCGTTTCTCCTTCTGTCCTCCCTTCCTCCTCTGTAACTCCTGTCGCTTGGCTGTCCTCCACCTAAGAGGATACATGGGTGTCTTACAGCTGCTACGAAACGAGACTTCCTAAACATGTAGCCGTGGCTGTACCATGCTTTGAGTTATGCATACAGGCCCTGCGGTGCACACTGGCTGGCTGGCCTGCTGCACGCTACGAGGAAGGATCCTTCCTCACCCGGAGAGGCAGGCTGTCTCTTTCCTGCAGCGGGAGACAGCTGCCGGCTGGATGGCCTTCGATTTCTTCATCTTCTTTACTGTTGTCCAGCCTCTCCAGCTTTGGCCACAGTAGCTCCTGCCCACAGCCGGCAAGCACTCCGCCTGTCCCTTTCTGCAGCCATGCCACGAGGAGAGTGAGGCCCGGCAGAGACAACCCACGCGAGCCTGAGGCGGGTGCAGTCAACAGCACCCCCAGAGGGAGGAAGAGACATCCCCATCCTCGCCGTGGCACCTGGCAGAGGGAAAGAAGCAGCAAGCAGTGACCGTTATTACCATAGTTCGCCCCCAGCCGAAGCCTCTACAGGGGCTGCTGGAGACGCCGCTCTGTCCCTATGCTGCTGCTGATGGCA
Source organism: Phaethon aethereus (assembly GCF_964289735.1). Taxonomy (NCBI): domain Eukaryota; kingdom Metazoa; phylum Chordata; class Aves; order Phaethontiformes; family Phaethontidae; genus Phaethon; species Phaethon aethereus. Next base: position 542 of record NW_028113848.1, on the reverse strand, counting down.
CCTGTGTTCAGGGAGAACCCAGCACACGCGAGGCCCAGCTTGCCACCTCTACAACAGGGCTCGGGGGTGGCCTGGGGCTTCAGGACGGGCTTCAGGGGAGGCGGCTGGAGCTGGGGGCAGCTTCCCGCCCGGGCAGCCTGAGGGCAGGAAAGGCCCCTGCGCCCACCAAAGGGGCCCCCGCCCACCGCCGGGAACCGTGCCCAGTAAGTCGCCGTGCTGCTTCGGCCCCGAGGCAGCGGCGCTGCACTGCCACATTTTGCACGCCGAGCACCCGCCGACTCTGCGCACATGGGGCGGCAGCGGCGCTTCCTTACCGGTACGCAGCAAGGAGCGCGCGGGCATCACAAAACAGCATTGCTGTTACCGGCAGTCGGCACCGTGGATCACGTGGATGCCACCGCGCATGCGCGGCTGCCGAACTGCAGAAGGGAATTTCGGTCACACGGTGGCAGCACCCAGGGCAGCGAGGCGCGCCACCGCGCATGCCCAGAAGCACAGGTCGCAAAAACTACATCTCCCGGCATGCACTAGCAAGCATGGCC